>NW_020838057.1:79828-319409 GCF_003676395.1 Aethalodelphis obliquidens | reverse complement strand
CACACCTCTCACCTCCTCACACACCTTCACATCTCTCACCTCCTCACACATCCCTCACACCTCTCACCTCACACACCCTCACACCTCTCACCTCCTCACACACCCCTCACACCTCTCACCTCCTCACACACCCCTCACACCTCCTCACACCCCCCTCACCTCCTCACACACCCCTCACACCTCTCAACTCACACCTCTCACCTCCTCACACCTCTCACCTCCTCACACACCCCTCACACCTCTCACCCCCCACGCACCATGCATGGTTCCGCCTCCCGCACACCCTCCAGCCGGATCATCCACACACCGCCACCACTGCCCCACAAAGTCACGGCCGCTGTCCCCACGGCTCACGCACCTGGCCGGACTACAACTCCCAGCGTGCCCCCCGACTGCTGGGTGTGGGCGACGTGGCGCCTTCTGGGAATTGTAGTCCAGGTGGGCGGGCAGTCGCACGAGCCGGGGCGCCTGAGACGCGGCGCGTCTGGGAGCTGTGGTCCCAGCTGGCGCACGGACTCCTCATTCCAGCGCCGCCGCGTCGCCTCCCGTAAGCGTCCGCCCGCGCACCAGCGGGTGAGGTGGGTCTGGGCGGGGGGTCCACGCGCGCATTGCCGGAGAGAAACTACGGGAAACCCTGAAGCGGCGAACGCCTGCGGTGGTCTAAGCGAGATGTGTGGGACCGACACGCGCAGATGGAGAGCGAGGGGCTGACCCCGAGCCGCGCGTGGACCGACAGACGGACAGACCGAGTGTGGAACTCTGTTCCAGTGCGGGACCGGCTGACTGACCAGTTGTGTGAGTGTCTGGTTGTGTTTCTGTGTCTGACTCGTTTTGCTGTGTTTCTGACTGACAAGCTGGGAGCGTGTGTTCGGCTGATAGGATGTCTGACTGACCTGATCAAGTGTGCGACTGACAAAGAAGTTGTGTGAGATTTTGTCGGAGGGTTGTGTGTTGTTGTGCGTGAGAGGGTGTGTCTGTGACTGACTGTGATTTCAGGCGTAACCGAGAGTCTGTGTATGTGACTGGCTGAGACAGTGACTGATGATTATGAATGACTGGCGATGCTGTGAGCTCCTGTGTTTATTGGACTGACTATGAGTGACACTGAGAAAGTTTGGGTGCAGGGGTATATTTTGGGATATGACTGACAGACTATGCCTGAGGTAGGGTGTATGCATGGAACTATGTGATTGACTGGGATTTGTCAGGGGGACTATATTTGGATGATTTGCAGGGAGTTTACCAAGTATGTGACAGAGAATTTGTCTGCAGCTGAAATTATGTGACCTGCAGTCACCCAGCTGGGTTGATGTCCACTAGCACCTTCTGTGGCCTTAAGCCTGGCAGGGACTGTGGAGTCATCAGATTGGGCATCTACTGCATGTCTGCTGTGTGCCAGGCCTGTTGTCAGGTCGGGTACAGGAAGGAGCAAGAAATGAAAGAACTGCTCTCCTAAGTTGGTTGAGCAGCTGTGGACAGCGGACCTCGACCTGATGTGAGGTCAGCACGTTGGGGGTGAGCTGATCATGGTTCACGTCCCTGTGTCTCAGAGACTGTCCTCAGGGATTTTCCAAAACAGCAGTTTCAGGGGTACAAAAGGGAGATTGGAAACTGTCGCTGTATTTATTGTCAATCCTGCCACCCCTGTACCCACTCCTCTGAACAATGATTTCCTGCCTCAAACTCCGCCTTTCCTGGTCCCTCCGTTTTCTCAGCACCTGTTCACTTGCTATAGGCACTGCGGCTCCAGCATGCCCAGTGTCTCTGGGGAAACAAGGTTAGAACACAGAGCTGGGGGAGAATGACCCGGGGCACTCAGAAGGGTACTTAGCCTGCTTTCAGGTGCTGGGACGGCTCTTGGAGAAGATGACAGCTAAAGTGGGGCCTGGAGAACTAGGAGAAATTGCTCAGGTGCAGAGGGGGGTTTTAGGACAAGAGAGTAACAGGGACAAAGGAATTCAGGAATTGGGATAATGGCAAAGGCAAGGTTGCAAGAGGCCCAAGTAAGCTTTACAGTGGAGTTAGGGGCTAGAGCACAGCTTTGCCAGAAATCACCAGCTGCCACGGAAAGGTTTCAGGATTGAGGTCTTGTTTTATTCGTGCTCACTTCTCCCTGTGCTCAAGGTCATGGCTTCAGTGCCAACAGTTGTTATCTGTTATTTTGCGTATTAGATCCTAGCAGGTGTAAAGTGATATCTCATTGTGCTTTTTTTTTTTGCGGTACGTGGGCCTCTCACTGCCGTGGCCTCTCCCGTTGCGGAGCACAGGCTCCGGACGCGCAGACTTAGCGGCCATGGCTCACGGGCCCAGCCGCTCCGCGGCATGTGGGATCTTCCCAGACCGGGGCACGAACCCGCGTCCCCTGCATCAGCAGGCGGACTCTCAACCACTGCGCCACCAGGGAAGCCCTCTCATTGTGCTTTTGATTTGTAATTCTCTGGTAGCTGATGATGTCGATCATCTTTTCATGTGCTTGTTGACCGTTTGTATATCTTCTTTGGAGAAATATCTAGTCAAATCCTTTGCCCATTCTTTAATTTGGGATTATTTGTCTTTTTATTATGGAGTTGTTCTAGATACAGGTCCCTTATCGGATATATGATTTGCAAATATTTTCTCCCATTCTGTGGGCTGCCTTTTCACTTTTTCTTTTTCTTTCTTTTTTTTTTTTTTTTTTTTGCCTTGTCACACAGCTTGCACGATCTTAGTTCCAACTCCTAACCACTGGACTGACAGGGATTTCCTCTTTTCACCTTCTTGATGGTGTCCTGCAAATCACAAAGGTTTTTAATTTTGATGAAGTCTAGTTTATCTATTTCCTCTTTTGTCATTTACCTAAGATGGCTTTGCATTATTTTTGAGTGTGTGTGGAATACTGACCACAAAACCACACACTGGGTCACAAACCAAGTCTCAAACCAGCAAATATCAAAGGATTAAAATTGACCAAAGCACATTTTCTGAGCACAACAGGGTTAATCTGGAAATCAGTAATAAAAAGACTATCAGAGGGCTTCCCTGGTGGCGCAGTGGTTAAGAGTCTGCCTGCCGATGCAGGGGACACGGGTTCGTGCCCCGGTCCGGGAAGATCCCACATGCCGCGGAGCGGCTAGGCCCGCGAACCATGGCCGCTGAGCCTGTGCGCCCGGAGCCTGTGCTCCGCAACGGGAGAGGCCACAACAGTGAGAGGCCCAGTTACCACAAAAAAAAAAAAAAAAAAAAGACTATCAGAAAACTCTGAATTGTTTGGAAATGAAGCAGCAGAGTCTATGTAACCCACGGTTCAGGAAGAAACCAAAAGAGAAATTAGAATATATTTTTAACTAAATGATAATGAAGATGCAAAATCAAACTTGTGAGTGTACAGCTAAAGCTATGTTTATAGGGAAATTTATAGCCTGAAATACATGTATTAGAAGAGAAGAAAGGCTGAATGTCAGTTGTCTAAATATTCACCTCAGAATCTACAAAATAATTAGCAAATAAAGTAAGGGAATGCCCCTGTGGCTCCCAGGGGAGTGGAGTGTGTGTGTGAGTTAGAAGACAGACCCACTCTGTGTGGGAGGAGCATAGGTCTGAAGCAGACTGGCCATGGGGTCAGGCTACTGGGGTTTGTAGCTCAGCAACCGCCCTTCCTTTCAGTATCTGGGAAACTTTGAGCAAATCTTTTTCTCCTGTCTGTCTGTCTTTATACCATATAATGAGAGAAAGCTCCCACCTGAGTTTGTTGTGAGTTTTAAACGAGTTACTATATGCAAGCATTTAGAAAGGTGCTCAGCACCAAATGGGCGCTGCCCTGATTATTTTGATCATCTGTGACTCTGTGAGAGTGAGTCACATCTCACAGGCCCCAAGCCCACATCTGCCCTACTCGGCAGCCACAAGGCAGGGCACCAAGTTCACAGGATAACCAAGTTCTGATCTTCCTGCAGACCCATTTCCAAGGCTCCAGCCATCCCATATCTCACTGGAGGTCTGCTGCCCAATGGCCATCCCCAAGAGCCTTGTGAGCCCGGTGCCCTGGGAACAGGATGACTTTCTCCAAGTGAAGGTCGAGCACGAGGAGGCCAGCTTCTCTCAGGTCCAGGAGTCTAACTTTGGCCTCACCTCCCACCCTGAGGCTGCCTGTCTGCGCTTCCGACACTTCTGCTATGAGAAGGCATCCCAACCCACGTGAGGCGCTGGCCCGGCTCTGTGAACTCTGCCGCCAGTGGCTGCGGCCCAGGTGCGCTCCGAGGAGCAGATGCTGGAGCTGCTGGTGCTGGAGCAGTTCCTGGGCGCGCTGCCCCCCGAGATCCAGACTTGGTTGCGGGCTCAGTGCCCCGAGAGTGGCGAGGAGGCTGTGGTGCTCGTGGAAGACCTGACTCAGGCACTGGACAAGAGAGGTGAGGGGGTGACAGGCAGGTGCCCACGGCACACGGGGCAAAGCCTGGACTGGAATGTTGGGGGTGCAGGTTTGCACTTGGGGGCACTCACCCAAACCCTCACACACTGCGTTAAGCAGGTCTGTTTTGACTGCCAGTGACCAAAAGCCCAGCTCAAACTGACGGAAGCCAAGGAGGGAGGTTTCATGGCTGTGTATCAGGAGTTCAGGTGACGGCATCAGGATTCTCTCGTTCTCCTTTCTTTCTCAGTTGAGTTTTCCTACGTTAGGTTCATCTTTAAGTAGCTTCTGTCCCCAAGGGAGACACAGTTGGCCCAGCAATCTCATGCTTGTGCCTTACCAATGTAGAAAGCTCATGGGGAGAAGAGCGAAAGATCCCTGAGCTGAGCTTCACTGAGCTGAGCTTCACTGAGCTGGTCGGGGTCTTGTGCTTGTCTTTGACTGACCAAAGCCCCAGGGACTGATGTGAGCAAGGGAAGTTCCCCAAAGGAAAACCAGGATGCTGCTATCAGATAAGGGAGCTGGATGCTTGGGGCTGGGGAGGGGGCAGAAACGCCGTGTGTCCCGATGCACCCCCTTGGAGCCCTCCCTATGCTGACCTCCAGCATCTGGGTGAGACAGACCTGCCCCAGGCCAGAGTGGGCACCATTGCTTAGAGACCCACTCAGGTGTCGCAGCTCAGGGAGACCCGATGGGACACCAGGAGGACCCAGCCCCACCTGATGGGAGCGTTTGGTGGGGTGGGTGTACCAGCAACCAGGGCGGAGGTCGTGGGCAGGGAGACCATGGGGTTTGGGCTCAGAAGAATCATCGAGGCTTGGTACATCCAACCACTGCTCTGCCGCCTCCTGGCCGTGTGTTTCTTTTGTGCCTCAGTTTCCCTGTCAGTAAAACGGGGATTGTAGTCCTAATACTTACCTCAGTGTCATCGAGAGGTGTGAACAAGGCAGTCTATGCGGCCTGTGAAACGGTGCCTGCACGAATCGGACACGTGGTAACTGGAGCTGTTAGGAAAATTTGTTCTGCTCCCTGAGAAACGAACCTTTCTGAAAGAGCTTGTCAGATGCGCTCCCTTGGCCCCATCAGCTATGCCGAGACACGGACTGGGTAGGAGGGAGGGCGCAGCCCCACCCTTCTGTAGGGTCAAGAGAGTCTTCAGGGAAAACGCAAAATGGCACTGAAACAGCAAGAAAGAACCACACTCCAGGCAGAGGGACTGGTGAGAGGCAGAGGCCCCTTGGGTATGGTATGCACTGGTGCATTCTGGGAAGAGCAGGTGGTGCAGTGTTTCTGGAATAGAGGAAAAAAGGGTGGTCGGGACCCAGCATGTGGCTAGGGAGGTGGAGGAACTTAGGGAACACCTGTGAGTCTAGAGGAGGAGGAGATTCTAGAGCTAAAATCCCGACTTGACCACTAGCTAACTGTGTGACCTTGTACAAGTTACTCAACCTCTCTGAATTAGTCATGTGGTCTTGTACCAATTACTTAAGACCTCCCCTCAGCTGGACCTCAAGTTTCCTTGCCTGAAACCCAGTTGTCAAAGTGCCCCTTTCTTTTTTTTTTTAAAGCATGGATCATTCTTTTTTTTTTAAATTTAATTAATTAATTTATTTATGGCTGTGTTGGGTCTTCGTTTCTGTGTGAGGGCTTTCTCTAATTGCGGCAAGTGGGGGGCCACTCTTCATCGTGGTGCGCGAGCCTCTGACTATCGCGGCCTCTCTTGTTGCAGAGCACAGGCTCCAGACGCGCAGGCTCAGTAATTGTGGCTCACGGGCCTAGTTGCTCCGCGGCATGTGGGATCTTCTCAGACCAGGGCTCAAACCCGTGTCCCCTACATTGGCAGGTAGATTCTCAACCACTGCACCACCAGGGAAGCCCCACGCTCCCTTTTGATCCTCTGCCCTCCCAATGGTCCCCCAATTTCCCCCATTGGGCATAGGATCCCTTCTCCCCCAGCCACCCCTCAGGGTCACCAGTATAGTCTCATCTCCCTTTGGGGCAGAATGAAGCTGAAACGAGGCAACGGGAGTTACCCATTGCGCTTGGAGCCGAGCACAGAACAAGAGCCTAACAGTGGCCAGCAGCCCTGGGAGGCAAGCAGAATAGCATCCCCCTCTTGCAGATGAGAAAACTGCGGCCCAAACAAGGGCAAGACTACCCAACCCTTGGAGCTGGCGAGCGGCAGAGCTGGGGCCCCGTTGTGGACTTAACCAGCAGTTATTCCGGCCACCCCCCCACTTCCTGGAATCTGTCCAGTAAACGATGTCCAGTCAGGCGTCCTAAGGTGCACTGTGTACCCGTCAAGGGCAGGTCCGTTCAGGAATGCTTCTACCTCGTACACAAGCCAATCTCCAGCTGCCGCTCAGCCATGCTCTGCCTTCACAGCACATTATAAAGAGCAGGCCTCAGGCTTCCCGGGGGCTCAGGGAGGCCCGGTGGAGGCATCACCCACCCACCCACAGCAGCAGGTGTCTACTTGGGGTTCAAGGTAGAGTCTACTGCATCCTGGATTGATTCCCTCATTCAGCCGGTATTTACTGAGCATCTGCAGATGCATCCAGGTCCAGGTGGCAGGGACAGAGCTCAGGCCTGCCCAAGGGAGCAGGCACATAGGCGCCTGGCGTGCTCGCTCTCTCACTCTCTCCCTCACTCTCTTTCAGATCCATTCAACCTCAGGGTTTTCCTCCTGACACTTGTGACAAAATCAGGAGCCTTAAAGAATGGAGAGTTTGCAGTGGGTGGTTTGAGGAGTGGATGGAAACATGTGATGCAGGTTTTTGTTTTTTCTTAATTGAAGTATAGTTAATTTACAATGTTGTGTTAATTTCTGCTGTACAGCAAAGCGATTCAATTATACACGTGTATACATGCATTTTTATATATATAAATTTATTTATTTGTTTATTTATTTTTGGCTGCATTGGGTCTTCATTGCTACGCGCAGGCTTTCTCTAGTTGTGGAGAGCAGGAGCTACTCTTCGTTGTGGTGCGTGGGCTTCCATTGCGGTGGCTTCTCTTGTTGCGGAGCACAGGCTCTAGGCGCACGGGCTTCAGTAGTTGTGGCACGTGGGCTCAGTAGTTGTGGCTCGCGGGCTCTAAAGCGCAGGCTCAGTAGTTGTGGCACACGGGCTTAGTTGCTCCTCAGTATGTGGGATCTTCCTGGACCAGGGAACAAACCCATGTCCCCTGCATTGGCAGGTGGATTCTTAACCACTGCGCCACCAGGGAAGTCACATACAATCTTTTTAAAATTCTTTTGCATTATGGTTTATCCCAGAATATTGAATATAGTTCCCTGTGTTATGCAGTAGGACCTTGTTGTTTATCCATTCTATATATAATAGTTTGCATCTGCTAATGCCAAACTCCCAGTGATATCATATGGTATTTGTCATTCTCTTTCTGACTTACTTCACTTAGTATGATAATCTCTAGGTGCATCCATGTTGCTGCAAATGGCATTATTTCGTTCTTTTTTATGGCTGAGTAATATTCCATTATTATTGGTATGGAATACCAGTATATTCAGTATATATAATACCAGATGTGGTATATATGTACCACATCTTCTTTATCCATTCATCTGTTGATGGACATTTAGGTTGCTTCCATGTCTTGTCTATTATGAATACAGCTGCTATGAACATAGGGGTATCTTTTTGAATTATAGTTTTGTCTGGATATGTGCCCAGGAGTGGGATTACAGGATCATATGGCAACACTATTTTTAGTTTTTTGAAGAACCTCCACACTGTTTTCCATAGCGGCTGCACCAATTTACCTTCCCACCAACAGTATAGGAGGGTTCCCTTTTCTCCACACCCTCTCCAGCATTTCTTATTTGTAGACTTTTTGATGATTGCCATTCTGACTGGTGTGAGGTGATATCTCATTGTAATTTGGATTTACATTTCTCTAATAATTAGCAATGACAAGCGTCTTTTCATGTGCCTATTGGCCGTCTGTGTGTGTGACGCCGGTTTTGATGGTGTGGGAGGACAGCACTGTGCCCTTTTGTCATCCAAGACACCAAATGAGAAACTCTCCTTTGGAAATGGGGCCAAATATCAGGAGTGGCCCACATCTCCCCTTTCCGAGTGAGGCCAGGGCCCAGCAGAGAGGGGAGGCCTGGTATGGAAAAAGTGGTGACACTGTGGTTCAGATTGTTGCAGGCTGGTGCTGGGATCTGAGCTCTCAGAGGCGAGCTGTAAGCAGAGCAATTCGGACGAGTCAGGGCCACTGAAACCCTGGTAGGAGAGCTTTCCCCAGGACCCACCTTTGGTGATGCCTGCGAACCTGAGGGCAGCTCAGAGAGGCAGGCCGGACTCTCAGCGAAGATGTGGACAAAGTCTGTCACCCAAGAGATGGATTTCAGGAAAACTTCAGGGCCTCACAAGGGCGCCCTCACAGACCAGCCCGGCTGTGAAGCTGGTGCTTTGGGGGACAGTCCCAACATGTGGCCAGACTTCACCTCCCAAGAGGAGACTCCTTCCAGAGAGAAAGTGGATCCACTGGATGGTTATGGCACAGAGCCTCCAGGCACGTACTTGGGGAGGAAGCCCTCCAAGGGTGGTGAGTATTGGAAGACGTTCCGGAGCCCCTTGGCCCTGGAGGCCCACCGGAAGAGCCATGCTCGGAAGATGCCCCACACCTGCAGTGAGTGTGGGAAAGCCTTCAGCCGGAGTGCACACCTGGCCCAGCACCAGGTGGTCCACACAGGGGCCAAGCCCCATGAATGCAAGGAGTGCGGGAAGGCCTTAAGCTGGCTCACCCACCTGACCCAGCACCAGAGGATCCACACCGGGGAGAAGCCCTGTGTGTGCGAGGAGTGCGGCAAGGCCTTCAGCCAGAGCACCCACCTGACCCAGCACCTGCGCATCCGCACAGGATAGAAGCCCTACAGGTGCTACGCCTGTGGCCGAGCCTTCAGCGACTGCTTGGCTCTGATCCAGCACCTGAGAATCCACTCCGGAGAGAAGCCCTATCAGTGTCAGGTTTGTCCAAATGCCTTTGCACAGAGCTCGTCCCTCATCGAGCACCAGAGGGTCCCCACGGGGGAGGAGCCCTACAAGTGCAGCGACTGTGGGAAGGCCTTCAGCCACACCTCAGCCCTCATGGTTCACTTGCGGATCCACATCACCGTCCTGCAGTGCCCGAGGAAGCCTCCCCACAGTGGCTCAGCATCGAAGAGAAACCTGAGTTCTGAAAGAGCTGGGAGGGACGGGGTGGGTGACTGCTGAATCCCCCCAAATGACCAGATGCTAAAGGGCAAACTCTGGGGCTGTCCGGGAACAGCTCTTCATTCTGGGACCCAGATGGAGGCCCCTGATGAACATAAAGCTATTCAGGTCATCTGGCGAAGCTTCTAGAAGGCTCCTGCTGCCCTCCATACCCCACTCAAGCCCATCTCAGAGAGAGGACAGCTGAGCTGAGGATGTGGATTGCTCCTCAGAGCCAAAGCAGTCAGGGTCAAGTTGCTCTCAGGACTCAGTGGTCCCTGGATGCTTGGGGCGGGGAGGCTCCAGCTTCACATTCCCACATGGCATCTCTTCTTGCCTGTTCCTCTCCCACGCAGCCCAGGAGGGACACCTGCCCGTGCCCACCTCTGTGCCTTCACACATGCTGTTTCCCTCCACCTGTTCACGTCTGACTCCAAGGCCAGCTTGTGAGGCTGCCTTTTCCAGACCCTCAGCCTCTATCGCATTTTCTGTGTCCTGAGCGTACGGCTGGCCACTTGCCCGGCATCCGTTTCTCCCTCCCTTCTCCTTCCACATCCCACCAGTCGTCAGCCCTGTTGGTTTTACTTACAACCACCTCCTCTCCATCTTCTCCACCTTTGTTACCTTACGCGAGCCCACATCACCTGTCACCTGGATTCCAGCAGGGGTCTCCTTCCTGACCCCTTCCTGCTTTCATCACACACACATACACACACCACACACATCCCAGACCACACATCTACACAGACGGCATACATACACACACCACACACATACACACACCACACACATACACACACCACACACATCCCACACACCACACACATCCAAGACCACACACATACACACACCACACACATCCAAGACCACACACATACACACACCACACACACACCACACACACACCTCACACACACCACACACACCACACACACACACACACACACACACACCATTGTTTTCTTTTCCACACCAGCTTCCAGCAGGCTCTTTCCACAGCCCGGATCTGATTGTATCTCTCCATGTGGGAAGCTCTCCACTGCATCACCTTCCACAGCAAAGCTTCCTGAATGGGTTACAAGTTTGCCAAGATATAAGCTGCTTTGGGTGCCAAGCCGTCTCTCCAGTTACCTTCCTATGTGTGTAGGAATACTGTCATTTTTCTGTGTGTGCAGTGAAGATGGTTTCAAAGTCCTGCCCTGTGGGATAAACCTCAGATCCGTCATCTGCTGTTCACGGTCATCCATGACTGGCCCCCAGCCTTTGTCTCCCGTGGCCACACCTCCCACAAACCAGCCACACGGAACAACGTGCGGTTCCTGAAGAAGCCACCCTTTTTCCCGCGAACGTGCCTTTGTGCCTGTGCCTGGAACCCACCTCTCTTCTTCCCTCCAAGATGTTTCCAGTATCCCTCCCCAGCCACCTCAGACAGACTTCAGCTTGCCCCCTCTGCTTCCAGAGTGCCTCCCCCTTACTCCTCTTAAACCTCCTACCATATTATATGTACTCCTTACAGAGCTTGGAAACTGTGTTTCCCAAGGACACTGTGAGCTTCCAAGAGCAGGGGCCATGTCTTATTCTCAGTATCCACAGCACACAGGGCAATGGGCCCTGACCCATGGCTGCTGAATGCATGACTGACGCCTTCCCGGAGGCGGTCACCACGCTGCACCCTACGTCGTCCTTGTAGATGTTTACGTGGCTCTCTCCCCCGCGCCAGCTGTGGGCCCTACAGGGCAAAACAATCCAGTTTCTCCAGGGCCCCAGCACTCAGACCAGCCTGGCACGCAGCAGCCTCAATAAAATATTCCTGTATTGAGTCCACCCTTTCCATGGCCCCAGAGCCCCCCTGGTGCCGTGGGCTCTGGCAGCCAGCATCCTGTCACTGCTCTCTGCCTTCTCTCACAATGCTGTATCCCTGTCCCTCTTGCAGGGTCCATGTCTGTAACTGGATATCGCAGCCTCTGTTCCTAACTGCCAGGGCGTCAGCCTTCTTTCCTTTGTTTCTCTGATGACCCCATCACGTGTGAACCATCTGACACAGCCCATACTGTTGTGTACTGGTCATCGTCACCATCTCTCCCTGTGTTTCTCCCTCCGTATTGGATTCGTTCCTTCTGTGTCATGAGTAAACAAAGACCGACCGACGTGGGTGGTTCAGAACAGGAAGGCTGAGACCCAGGGAGACGGAGATCTTGTGTCAGCATCTCTGAGAGAGTCCCAGGTACACCTAGACACAGGTCGCCTTCCACACAGAGTGCGGCCAAGGCCGAGAGACTGAGAAAGTTGACAGATGTGGGGGGAAACTCAGAGGCAAGAGATGCATGTTCCCAGTGCCCCCAGGCCTCCAACAGGCTGCAGGGAGTGGCCCTGAAGTTAGGCTGCTTTGGGGGCGTCGGATAAGTGACCTCCCTGAACCTCAGTGACCTACTCAGCCTGGAAAGAGGGGATGATCAGATGTGCTTGGATCTTCCTGGATCTTCCATCCAGGAAGATCCCACATGCCACGGAGCGGCTAGGCCTGTGAGCCATGGCCACTGAGCCTGCGCGGCCGGAGCCTGTGCTCCACAACGGGAGAGGCCACAACAGTGAGAGGCCCGCGTACCGCAAAAAAAAATAAAAATAAAAAAAGATGACGTAATAGTTTGAAACCAGGCAGGTTTTAACAGCCTTGTTATAGGACAGAATCACAGTGAGAGACTCATGAAACCATAAGTATAGTTGGAAATGAAATCACATTCTTTGTGATGATGGTGGAAAGAATATTTGAAGAAATAATGGCTGGAAACTTTCCCAATTTGGCAAAAGGTATAAACTTACAGGTTCGGAAAGCTCAGTGAACCCAAAACAGCAGAATCTCAAAGAAATCCATGCCCAGACACATCCTAATCAAAGCTGAAAACTAAAAACATTTCAACTTTTTGAAAGCCGCCTGAGAAAAACTATGCCTCACATAAAGATTAATACAAAAGATCATAGATTTCTTTTTTATTTATTTAGCTGTGCCACGTCTTAGTTTCACAGGATCTTCGTTGCCTCGTGCGGGATCTTTAGTTGTAGCATGCTGGATCTAGTTCCCTGATCACAGATTGAACCCAGGTCCCCTGCATTGGGAGCGCAGAATCTTAACCGCTGGACCACCAGCGAAGTCCCGTAAGATCATAGACTTCTTATCAGAAATCATAAAGGCCAGAAGGCAGGGAAACAACATTTTTTAAGTGCTGAGAAAAAGAAAGGTCAGTCCGAATTCTATATGCAGTGAAAATGCACTTCAAGAATGAAAGCAGGGGCTTCCCTGGTGGCGCAGTGGTTAAGACTCTGCCTGCCAACTCAGGGGACATGGGTTGCAGCCCTGGTCCAGGAAGATCCCACATGCCACAGAGCAACTAAGCCCGTGAGCCAGAACTACTAAGCCCACGTGCCACAACTACTGAAGCCTGCAGGCCTAGAGCCCGTTTTCCACAACAAGAGAAGCCACCACAAGGCGAAGCCCGTGCACCACAATGAAGAGTAGCCCCCACTCGCCGCACCTAGAAAAAGCCTGTGCGCAGCAACGAAGACCCAGTGCAGCCAAAAATAAATAAATAAAATGAATTAAAAAAAAAAAAAGAAAGCAAAGTAAAGACATCCTCAAGTGAAGCAAAACTAAGACAATCTGTTGCAAGCAGGCCTGTACTAAAAGAAATGCTACAGGGACTTTAGATTGCTTACATTAAGATATGTATGATGGTGGAAAGTAAAATTTATGACATTTTCTGGTAGGGTTTTCAGTGTATGTTAACGTGGTATATATGACAACTGCAGCATAAAGAGAGGGGGGTATCAAAATTCATTCAGTGACATATTTGAGATTTGTACATTTTACTGTATATAAATTATATCTCAAAGAAAACCATTAGTGTACAAGATTTTTTAAAAAATTTAAAGAGGAAAATAAAATAAAAATAAATAAAAAAATAAAAATAAAAATTTAAAGAGGGGAGGATAAAGAGACCTATATAGTGATAAAGTTTCTAAATCCCACTTTAAGTGGTAAAATATTAATTCTAAGTTGACTGTGAAGAGTTAAGTATGCATACTGTAATCCTTAGAGAAATCCCTAAAAAAGACTATACAAAGAGATGATCAAAAACTCAGTAGATGAATTAAAATGGAACCTGAGAAATAATAACCCAAAAGAGGGCAGGAAAGGGGAAACAGACGGATAACAGAAGGAACAAACAGAAAAGAAAAAGGTGGACCAAAACCCAAGCATATCCATTGTTGCATGTAAATAGTCTAAACATACCAATTAAAAGGAATTTTTTAAAAAATAAAATAAAAAACCTACTTTAAATATAATGATATAGGTAAGCTTAAGGTAAAAGAGTGGGGAAAGGTATATAATGTGAAAACTCCATCAAAGAATGCTGCAGTGACTATGTTAATATCAAACCAAGTAGACTTCAGAACAAGGAAAATTACCAGGAATAAAGAGAGAAATTACATAGTAATAAAGGGCCAATTCACCAAGAACACAAAACAATTCAAGTATGTATGCATCTAACAACAAAGCCTTAAAATACAGGAAACAAAAACTGGTAGAGCTGAAAGAAAATAACAGGCAAATTCACAATTATACTTGGAGACTTCAACACCCCTCTCTCTAGAATCAGCAGAACAAGAAGACAGAAAATCAATAAGGATACAAAAGAACTGAACAACATATCAACCAGCTGGATGTAATGGATGAACTGCCAATAGTTGATCTTTTTTTTATCCACAAAGAAGTAATTTCCCATGATTTAAAGTAACACAAACCTATTTTTAAGCCTAACATTAGGCTGTTACTAATGTTTAACCCCAAAAGTCAATGACCTAAGTTTCCACCTGAAGAAAAGGAAAAAGAAGAAATTAATTCAGAAGTAAGTAGAAGGAAGGGACTAGTAATGATACAAGAAGAGATTCACAAAGTAGAAAAGAGACAATACAAAAATGAGCAAAGCCAAAATGTAGTAAGTTCTTTGAAAAGATTAATGCAGTTGATGAGCCCCTAGCTAAACTGACAGAGAGAGAGGGAGAAGGGACACCACATCAGTCATGAAAGAGGTGACAGCACTACAGACCCTGCAGGCACTAAAAGAATGCAGGAGTGTTACGAGCAACTCCGTGCCAGTAAATCAGACCTCTCAGAAGAAATAGGCAAAAACCCAGTTTATCAAGTATTAGTTGATAATGCCAGCCTAATACACAACTGCTGTATGCCAGCATCTCGAGGGCCAAGCTCCAGGCAGGAGCTGGGCAATAGTCCAGGAGGGCGTCGGGTGGGGCAAAGGGGGCTCAGAATCGAGGGACAGTGGGGAAGGACAGGACTCCCACTCCTCCCACAGCTCCAAGTTCTGATGTGGGAGACCTGGCCTCTGGTTGGAGACACAGTCTGGCACCACCACATGGTGGCCACTCAGACTGGGAAGACAGAACTACACAATGCAGCCTCTGAACTGCCTCCCAGTTCAGTCAAGTTCTGTTTGGAGCCTCAAGCTGCCCACCCACACCTGCTGGCGACTGGGCAGAGGTGACTGGGGAGTAGCTTAACGGAAGAAGGCAGAAGAAGGCAGTCTTGAAAGTGGGGGCGCAGAAGCACCCCTACCCTCGGCACCCCTACCCTCAGGATCCAACGCGGAGCCCATCCACCTTCAAGACCCAGGATCACAGCCCACTTCCCTCGGCTCTGGGACTCCAGCCCCCCTGCATCAGGGCTGCCATTGGCCAAAGACACATTTTTAAAGTCTGTCTTCACGTTTATTGTTTCCTGGCATGGTTGAGGAAGAGCCATCCCTGCCCTCTCCCCCCAGGGGAAGTCCAGCTTCCAGCTGCAGGAAGAGGGATCAGAGCCAGACTGGAGAAAGGACTTCCCAAGGATACCATCAGCAGCCTGGGTCTGCAGCCGAATCAGCTTCCTAGACAAATTTGACAGAAGAGAAATGCTAGGGAAAGGAGGCTCCCTGGTGAGTCAGAGCAGACCTCACTGAGACCCCCCCAGGAAGGAAGTGGCTTGGTCAGCTGCCAGCTAAGACCCCCCCACCACACACACACACCTGGGCCTCCCTACAGGTGCTCCAGCTGGCCAGGCCACTCTCTGCTTTAGGGCCTTTGCCTATGTGGTTCCCTGCCTGCAATTCCCCCCCCACGCACCCAGCAGACTAGGCCAGTGTTAGTGCTGGGAGGAGGTGCGGGAAAGGGCACCCCTGTAGGAGGGTAGAATCCGGGCAAAGGCCGGGAGCCTCGATGCGCCCACGGAACCGAGCTCCACCTGCCACCTGGAGCTCCACCGGGTCGCTGAGCTGGGACAGCAGGGAGTGGGCCCAGTTGGAGCGGTAGCCGCAGCTGTAGTTGCCGGCGTGTTGGGGCCCCACGTAGGTCAGCACGAGGTCCGCGGAGGGGTCGGTGGTCCAGGCCACCGCCGAGGGCTCCTCTTTGCCGGACCGTAGCAGCAGGAAGGAGACGTCGGGCACGTGGCCCTCGCAGCGTAGGACAGCATCGCGGCCCGGAGTCACGGCCCCCGTCCACAGGGCCCGGAGCCGCGGCTTGGGCAGGGGTCCTGGGAGAGCAGCGGGTCGGTCAAGTGAAGCCCCTTGCCCCAGGCAGCAGCGGCCCAGCCCCGCTCCATTGCCAGCCCCCTTCTCCAGCCAAGGTTGCTGGCCTCACCGTGGTCACTGCGCTGTAACCGTAGTGTCTCCCTGTACACGTCCCCGCACCCCCCAGGCCCGGGCCTTCTCTGAGACTCCCTGGGGTCCCCAGCGAACGGCACTCAGGGCTTCAAGACAGGTGAGGAGAAGGAAGACAGGAGCCAGGGGAACGGGTTCCCGCAGAGGGCACAGCGCAGTCAGTGGTCTGGTGGTGGACCCTGTGCGGGGGGCTCTGCCTGACCTCCGACCCCAGGAGATCCGGATGAGGAAATCAGAGGAACACACAGACCCCAGGGCCGGCGGGGGCTCGGGGAGAATTACAGCTCAGCCCTCCGCCGTGGGCGCCTGGGAGCAGGCAGAGGTGGGGTCATAATCTGACCACTGCCGACAGGCCTGTCGCACAGGGAACCTAAGGCGTGAGCCAGTGCAAAGCCGTTAGCACTCTGAACCCTAAGTTCCGGGTCCTCTCTCCACGACCTCCACCAAAGCGCTACACGTAGCCCCGGTTGGAAACAGGCCAAAAGGCTGGGCGTCCCAGGGCCCTGGCGGCCGACCTCGCGCTCCCCTAAGGAGCCGCCGACTCTGCGGGCAGGACCGAGGCCCAGAGCGCTTCCCTTCGGCGTCCTGGGACAGGCGGGCACCCTCGTTTTGCGCACGGGCAGAAGGAGGCTCCGGACCAATGTGCCCGCCGCTCACCGTCCACGCGCAGCTCCACGGGCGCGCTGGGCGCGGAGCCCGCGAAGGGCGGCGCCGTGTCTGTGTAGACGCAGCTGTAGTTGGCCGAGTCGACCGCCGAGACGTCGCGCAGCTCAAAGTGGGCCTCCGTCCCCGCGGGGCTCAAGAGACCTTGCACCCGGCGCTGGCCCGCGCCCTCGCGCACCAGGAAGAAGCGCACGCCGGCGCGGGGGGCCCGGCACCGCAGCTGCACCAGCGTCCCCGGCTCGGGACTCAGAGTCGCGGGCTCGGCCGACAGCTCCGGCGCCGGGAGCGTCCCTGCGGGGAGGACGCGGCAAGGCTGACGCCCAACGCCGCATCTTTCCGCCGGAAAGAGTGCGCCCCGCTCCCTCTGCTCCTTCCCGGGAGGCCCGCCTGCACCGCCCTGCGTAAAACCGCACCATCCGCCCGACGTCCCGGCCCTCGTCCTCCTTGGACGCTCACGCACGCTCCTACACTGTTCCTAACTAATTTGTGTGCCCACAAAAACAGACGGGTGTGGGGTCGTGTTTTGTTGGAGGAGCATCCGCGCCCGCCTCCCCCGCCGGCGTCCACTCCTGGGGTTTACGCCCCTGGTCCTTGGCGGGTCCTGCAGCCCCAAACTGGCCACCCTCAACAGAGAGGCCTCGGCGCCCACCCGGACCCCGGAGGCTGGGGGCCCCCGTGCATGTAGCGCCTGCATGGCCAGACTTGCGCGTGGACCCAATTATTCTTCGCGGGGCCACGAGGCTGGGCTCATTTTTCTGTCCTCAGCTGGGGAAACTGAGGCCGGGCAGATGAGTCGGGATTGAGCCCTGGCAGTTACCGGGACCCTTCCCTGGGTCTTTCCTCCCGCTGCCCCGAGGGCAGAGCGCCCCGTCCTCCCTCCCCGCTGCCACATCCCCCAGGCTCACCATCGCTCAGCACCAGCTCGGCGGGCGCGCTGTCCAAGGACCAGAGCGCTAGCTCCTCTGGCAGCCGGTAGCGGCACGTGTAGACACCGCCGTCTCCTGGGGCCAGCGTGTTCAGCTGGAAGAAGATGCGGTCTGGGCTGGTACTGCCCATGGGTACCTGCAGCACGTCCTCGCCCCGCCGCAGCTGGAAGTGCACCCCGCTCAGGGGCGCCACGCAGGTGAGAGTCGCGCTCGAGCCGGGGCGTAGGAGCCCGGCAAACCCGCCATTCAGAGTCAGCGTGGGTGGTGGCGGCGTGGCTGCAAGGCAGGGACAGTCACTGGGGCGGCCAGAGTCCCAACCATCCCCGCTGTGGGAGCGTTCCTTGGAGCCCAGCCTCCAGACCTCTTGCCCAGGGAACAGCCTTCCTTGTGGCAAATTCCCACGCCACTATCAAGGCGGGGCAACTGCGTGGCCACTGTTTCCCAGACCCAGTCCTGGACAGGGGTATTCAGGGCCGGGGGTCAGGGTAAAAGCTACTCTGTCTCCAGGAGCCTTCTCCCCCAGGAAGCCCTCTGGGATGGTCCACCCACTCACCCAGCTCCTCTATGGTCACAGTGGCACTGGGCTCCGAGGGGGCGCCTGATGCGTGGGTCCGGTAGCTGCAGCTGTAGATGCCAGCCCGGTGGACTGGGAAGGTGGCCTGCCTGTCCTTTGGGGCCTCAGCCACCTCCAGAAACTTGTCATCACCTTCCCGCCTCAGCAGGAAGGTCACACCGCGAAGTCCCCCGAGGCACAGCAGTCTCGTGTTCAGGCCCGGTGTGATCCAGGGCACGGGTTTGGTTGAGAGCAAGGGTGGGGGCAGGGGCTCTGCGGCGGGGGCGGGGGGTGGGGTGCAGGGGTCATGGGTGGTTCTGCCTGACTTGGAAGATACGGGGCCCTAGGCGGACCTGGACCTCCACACTCATGGAAATGTGAGGGAGCCAGGAGATGGAAGGCATTGGTGGGGGTGGAGGGGTGGAGGGGTGGCGGGACAGGCCGAGACAGGGACAGGGGACTACAAGAGGAAGACGCGTTCAGGGCCCAACTGTGGCCAGGCCTGCCCTAACCGCTTCCTGAGGATTCAGTCATTTATTCCTCACAGCCTTCTAGGGTTGGTACAAACATCACCCTCATTTTACCAATGGGGAAACTGAGGCTCAGAGATGTTACCTGACTTACCCAAGGCCACCAGCCAGTCGGGGAGGGGGCCGGAAGAGAACAGGGAGAGTGAGGAGTGGAGGAAGGGAGGCCTCTCCAGCAGCCTCTCTTCCTGCCTCGAGGCCCGTGAGCCCTCCACTCACCTGCTCCAGTCACCTCCACGAGGTTGCTCAGGCTGCTCCTCCCACTGTCCATGCTGTAGTGGCAGCGGTAGAGGCCCCGGGTGTCACCGGTCACTGCTCCCAGCGGGAATCTGTACTCGGTGGCAGGTGAATCCAGGTGCACCAGTCCCTGGGCCACTCCATCCTTGAAGAGCTGGAACTCCAGGGTCCACAAGGGGCTCTGGCATGTCAGCGTCACGTTGGCCCAGGGTTCCAGCAGCGATTCGGCCTCTGCCCACAGGGTTGGCCTTGTGTCGATGTCTGTGTGGGGATGGGTGTCAGATCTGGGGGCCCAGGCAGGGGTTCACCCCACAGCGCCCACCATGCCCAGGCCCGGCCCACTCACATTGGACCTCCTCGGTCACTGGGTTCAGGGCGAGACCTGCGGAGACGCACCACCTGTGAGGCCCCATGGCTGTTCATTCCCGCCCCTTATCTGGCTCCGGGGACCCCAGGCAGGACGCCTCACCCCAGAGCAGCAGGAGGGCCACCCGTGCGGACATGGTCAGCCTCACTGCAGCCACAGGAGTGTCTGCCGGGTGATAAGGCCCAGCCAGGGCGGCTGGGAGGGTGGGGTGGGGGGGAGGGCGCGGGGCACTGACCTCGCAGCTCATTCGTATTTCCAGGAAAGCAGGGCTCCAGGGGGTCGGGACAAAGGGCAGATGTGGCCTCAGGAGTCTCAGCTATAGCAACAATCAATAACTGCAGAATGAATAAACTAAATTAATAATAAAGAGTAAAGATAACAAAATAAATGATATAATAGCAGCAAAGAATAACAAATGAAGAAAATTAATAATAAATAGTAAATGGAAAAATAATAAGAACATTATTTAAATAAAAATAAAATTGTGAATTTCCTGCTGGTCCAGTGGTTAGGACTCCACTGCGGGGGGCAAGGGTTCGATCCCTGGTCAGGGAACTAAGACCCTACATGCCAGGCAGTGTGGCAAAAGAAAAAAAAAGAGAGAGAGAGAAAAGAAATACATTAAAATAAAATAAATACTAAACCAAGTAATGTAATAAATAATAACAAATACATTTAAATAATAGTATGGAATCATAGTTAGCAAACAAAATTACCAATAAGTAATAAAATGATTAAAGTGAAAAGAATTAATTAATGATGAGAGAAAGGATAAAACACTAAGTATTAAAAACAGATAATGCAATAAATGACAACGAATTAATAAAAGTAATAAAATAATGTTAGAAATAGATAGTATAATAAATAAGAAATACATTAAAGTAATAAACGAATATTTAAATTGATGGTTTGTTTATAAGTAAAATAATTGATAATAAAATAAAAATAAGTAATAAAATTATGAGGCACCTACTGTTGTGGTTCACAGCATTCTGCGCATGGACTTGGGCAGTAGGTGGTGTTACTATCAGCTCCATGTTAGGCGTGAAGGAAATGAGGCAGGTGGGGGCCTGTCCTCTGGCACATTCCCCTCTGCAAGGCCTCTCATCTCCTCCCCCCAACAGCTGAGCAGTACTGGGATCCCCACTCACCCTGGGGCAGGTGAAGGCAGTGGGCAGGGCCCAGGGCAACCCCAAGCCCCACGTGGGCCCACCCGACATGCAGTATTGGAGGTGTGCCGGCCAAGGTGGGATTCGCCTGTGTCTGGATTTTCTACACTTTGCATCATGCAGGCCTCCTGCAGGCGCATCCTGGCTCTTGCCTGGAGCTGTGGTTCCTTCTCCCTCGCTGGTTAATTCCGCAATGTGTGACCCACCATGGATTTGGAGACACATTTGCACCCAGGCCATTCAGTTCAGACCTGTGCTTCCACCCTGGTCCTGTTCCTGTGCTCAGGTTGTGGACAGTTTTCTGAGCTGCCTTTGTCATTTATTGCATTATCCATTTTTAATCGGCAGGCGGACTCCCAACCACTGCGCCACCAGGGAAGCCCTTTACTTATTTTTTAATTTTTGGCTGTGTTGGGTCTTCATTGCTACGTGTGGGCCCTCTCTAGTTGCGGTGAGTGGGAGCTACTCTCTGTTGCAGTTCACGGGCTTCTCATTGCAGTGGCTTCGCTTGTTGCAGAGCACAGGCTCTTAAGTACGTGGGCTTCAGTATTTGTGGCACCTGGGCTCAGTAGTTGTGGCTCACAGGCTTTAGAGTGCAGACTCAGTAGTTGTGGCCCAAGGGCTTAGTTGCTCCACGGCATGTGGGATCCTCTCAGACCAGGGCTCAAACCTGTGTCACCTGCATTGGCAGGCGGATTCCTAACCACTGCGCCACCAGGGAAGGCCTGTGTTACTTTAAATCATGGGAAATTACTTCTTTGTGGATAAAAAAATCGACTATTGGCAAGTTCATCCATTACATCCAGTTGGTTGATGATGTTGTTCAGTTCTTTTGTAACCTTACTGATTTTCTGTCTTCTTGTTTTGTTGATTCTAGAGAGAAGGGTGTTGACGTCTCCAAGTATTATTGTGAATTTGTCTATTATTTTCTTTCAGCTCTATCAGTTTTTGTTTCCTGTATTTTAAGGCTTTGTTGTTAGATGCATACATATTTGGAATTATGTCTTCTTGGTGAATTGGCCCTCTATCACTGTATAATCTCTCTCTTTATTCCCGATAATTTTCCTTGTTCTGAAGTCTACTTGGTTTGATATTAATATAGTCACTGCAGCATTCTTTGACGGAGTTTTCATATTATATACCTTTTCCCACTCTTTTATTTAAGCTTACCTATATTATATTTAAGGGTGGTTTCTTATTTTCTTTTTAAAATATTCATTCTGGCAAATTCTTTTAATTGGCATATTAGACCATTTACATGTAACAATGGATATGCTTGGGTTTTGGTCCACCTTTTTCTTTTCTGTTTGTTCTTTCTGTTGTCCGTCTGTTTCCCCTTTCCTACCTTCTTTTGGGTTATTTCTTTCTCGGGTTCCATTTCAGTTCATCTACTGAGCTTTTGATCATCTCTTTTTATGGTCTTTTTTTAGGGGTTTATCCAGGGATTACAGTATTCATAACTCTTCACTAACTCTTCACTAACTCTTAAGTGTACTTAAGAGTTAATATTTTACCACTTAAAGTGGATGTAGAAACTTTAGCACTATATAAGCCTCTTTACCCTCTGCTCTTCAAATTTTTTTTTAATTTGGTACTCTAATGGTTTTCTTTGAGATATTTATATACAGTAAAATGTTCAAATGTCAAATATATCACTGAATGAATTTTGATACCCTCCTCTCTTTATGCTGTAGTTGTCATTTATACCACATTAAAACCCTGTGGTATAAATGACATTTCATTGTCAAGGAAACTCTGCCAGACAATGTTATAAATTTTTCTTTCAACAATCATACATATATTAAAGATCGAACATACGCAATCTGTTACTCTTCCTTCATTCCCAAGGTTCAAATTTTCCTTCTGCTATCATTTCCCTTCTGACAAATGCTAAACTCCCTATTTAGCATTGCTTTTAGAACAGGTGTGCTTGCAACAAATTGTCTTAGTTTTGCTTCATTTGAGGATGTCTTTATTTTGTTTTCATTCTTTTTTTGAAATATATTTTTTATTTACTTATTTGGTTGCACTGGGTCTTAGTTGCAGCACGCAGCCTCCTTAGTTGCAACACGTGGGCTCCTTAGTGGTGGCATGCCAACTCTTAGTTGCAGCATGCATGTGGGATCTAGTTCCCTGACCAGGGATCTAAACCGGTGCCCTGCATTGGGAGCGCAGAGTCTTAACCACTGCGCCACCAGGGTAGTCCCTATTTTGCTTTCTTTCTTGAAGTGTATTTTCATTGTATATTGAATTTGGACTGACAGTTCTTTTCTTCAGCACTTTTTCCCCCCCTTCGGTACGCGGACCTCTCACTGTTGTGGCCTCTCCCGTTGCGGAGCGACAGGCTCTGGACGCGCAGGCCCAGCGGCCATGGCTCACGGGCCCAGCCGCTCCGCGGCATGTGGGATCTTCCCGGACCGGGGCACGAACCCATGTCCCCTGCATCGGCAGGCGGACTCTCAACCACTGCGCCACCAGGGGAGCCCTCTTCAACACTTTAAAAATGTTGTTTCCCTGCCTTCTGGCCTTCATGATATCTGATAAGAAATCTGTGATCTTTTGTATCAATCTTTATGTGAGGCATAGTTTTTCTCAAGCTGCTTTCAAAAAATTTAAATTTTAGTTTTCAGCTTTGCTTATGATGTGTCTGGGCATGGACTTCTTTATGATTATGCTGTTTTGGCTTCACTGAGCCTCCTCATGCCCCCTACATCCACAAGGGTTCTCCCCAGCAGGAAGCTAGAGAGAGAGGGGTTTTGACTGGGCTCACAGCCCTCCTTGCCCATATGGACTGTCTGGTGCTTGATGAAGTTGGACCACCAGCAGAAGCTTTTCCACATGCTTCTCACTCAGACAGTGTCGTAACCAGCCTTCAAGACAGCTGCTAATGACCCTCATCTCCTAGCTTCCACACCCTTGCTTGCATATTCTTCTCTGCATTGAATCAGGGATGGTCTGTGGCACGAATATTATATGGCATGAGTGACAGTGAGCGACCTGGACTCAACTCACTCGCTCTGGGGAAAGTCAACTGCTGTGTCATTGGGACACTCAAGCAGACTTGCACAGCGGTCCGCATAGAGAGGGACCACCTGCCAACCACACTAGCAGCCAGCCATGTTTGACATAGTGGCTGCTCTGTTGTCAGGGGCCCTGGTGAGTGAGTGGGGGTGAGTGTTGCCCTTGCCAACCCACAATGTATGGTGGAAGTGGGGGGTTAGTTTTAGTGTTTTCAGTCGGTAGGGCATTAGCGTTGTCACTGCAGTGGAGCTGAGCCCACCTGGTCACATTCCTAGGCTCTCTCCAGAAAGACTCCCCTTGTGTTCAGGCTTGATGGAAACTGTTATTACACTTGCATATCAACCGGGTTTCTCTTTGGTTTGAATGTTTTTAGGTCTATCAAGACGACTGATGGGTGTGCATCATCCATGACACACTGACCACACTGGGAGTTTGCCTCCCTCATCAGCCCCCTCGTGTCCACCAAGGATTGAGTTCTCAACAACAGAACTCTTCAGAATAAATGTCCTGGTTGTCTGTAAAAGGTTGAGCTGTCCTTGGCGATACCACTTTAGCTGGGTTTCTCCTCAGGATGAATTGTGTGGATGATAAAAAGAAAAAACCCAAGTTCCACTTTTGCCTGAGGTGCTCCACTAGCCACAGGGGTGGGGAGACTTCCAGGTCTCCTGAATGGCCTCTTCCGCTTGCCCCACCGCACTGCTCTCTGGAATGAGCTCTCAGGTGTGCCATGTGGGTGGCAACTGCAGCCTTCCTCACATTCTTGCACTACTCAGGGTATCTGTCCAGCACGACTTTGCTGGTGTTTAGTAAGTATACAAGGAAGTGTAAACGTGCCCCTAAAATACTGAGAATAGAACGGCAGGGGCATGTGTTTTCATTTCTGCTGGACTTGCAAAGAGACCAGCTTTGCGAATTTTAGCCTCTACTCCAGGGTGGAATGTGACGTGGCCAGGATAGCTGCAACTTGGGAGAAACCTCTGGAAAGAGTACTGGGTGACTGGCTTGCCGCAGAGCAGGGGAACTCAAGCCCTCGGGAGGTGAGTCCTGAATTAAGCAAGACACAATAAAGGGCTGGATGGTGTCCTGCAAGCCAGGCCTGGGAATGGAGAGCCAACAGCTTCCTTACCCCAGGGGACCCACACATCCTCCTCTTCCCAGGCGACAGGATTTCGGGACAGGAGACAGAAAGTGAAGGGTGATTCACCAGGGCTTTGCTGCAGGGTCCACGCCACATTCAGGGACCCCCTTTGGAAGCATGGAGGCCCAGACGGTGAGGGACGTGGTGCTGAGCCCACCTCTGCCCTCCCTCCAGGAGGCTCTGGCTGGGCCCCCCGCCCGTGGCCTCTCTGGGCACCCTGATATGGTTGAGAGTCTTCCCTGCCCCCACCCTCAGTTAAGGTGAGGATCAAAAGGGGTGATTAAGGGCAGAGTGCCCAGCACGATGCCCGGCCTGTAATGAGTGTGTGCAAATGTTGGCTTCTGGAGTGGAGAGTCCTTGGAGTTTCACTTTGGAAAGAGTGTGGAGGATGGGGTGGGGAATAAATTAGAATCATATACAAACATAACCATACATACAGCTAGGAAAGAAACATGCTGCTCCAGGTCTCGGCTGGACTCCACCTAAGTGGTGGCCTCGGGCAGGTGTAGCCACACCTTCAAGTCTCCCTCCTTGATTGCGCCCACGCCGCAGGGGCTTCTGGGAGACGTAGTCCATCCTGGCGTCCGGACAGGAGGGGACGAGCGCTCGGGGTGGGAAGGACCACCTGGCTTTGATGTAACGTGACATCCCCACCTGCCAATCACAGACCAGCCCAAAGTTGCCAGGGAATCCCGCCCCTCCCCCAACAGAGCCCTCTCCACAGCGACCACTGAACCGCCAGGCGGTGGGCAGGCAGAGTCCCAGCCCCAGAAGCCCCCGGCCA
Source organism: Aethalodelphis obliquidens (assembly GCF_003676395.1). Classification (NCBI taxonomy): domain Eukaryota; kingdom Metazoa; phylum Chordata; class Mammalia; order Artiodactyla; family Delphinidae; genus Aethalodelphis; species Aethalodelphis obliquidens. The sequence continues at coordinate 293,714 of NW_020838057.1, read as the reverse complement.
GCAGCCTCGGGTAGGTGCACGAGATGCGCAGGGGCCCACTCCCGAGGCCAGGGAGGTCAGAGGCGGAGGCCTCGCCAGATCTAAGAGAGGAGGGGGGGCCCAGCTACGCCAGAGGGTGTGCAGACACCCCCAAGGCGACCGAGGGCTACTGAAGCCCCCTAGGAAGCTTCAGGTGGGGGACGCCTGTGGACGCCGTGTGCGCGAGGCGAGGTTTAACGCGCCGCCCGCGGGCTGCTGCTGGTGCTCGTGGAGGTTGGATCGCTGGCTGAAGGCGCGGCCGCAGCGGCCGCACGCATAGGGCTGCTCGCCGGTGTGTGCGCGCGCTGGGCGCGGGAGGCTGCAGTTGCGCACGAAGGCCTGGCCGCAGTCCGCGCAGATGCAGGGCTTCTCCCCCGAGTGCAGGCGCTCGTGCTGGTGCAGCTCGGAGCAACCCCGGGAGGTCTTCCCGCACTTGGGACAGCCGTAGGTCTGGTCACCGGTGTGTGCAAGCCGGTGCTGCACCAGGCCGGAGCGGCCCTTGAAGGCCTTGTTGCACAGCCGGCACACGTAGGGCCTGGCGCTGCTGTGCGTGCGCCAGTGCCGGCTCAGGTTCGAGCGCTGGTTGAAGGCTTGGCTGCACTCTGAGCAGGCGTAGGGCTTCTCGCCGGTGTGCACACGCCACCGGTGCTCCGCCAGGTGCGAGAGCAGGCCGAATGCCTTGGTACGCTCGGCGCACTCATGGGGCTTCTCCCCGCGCGGCGAGCACCTCGGCCGGAAGGCCCGCGGAGCCAGGGCCGTGGCGCAGTTGCGGTGCTCGGCCGAGTGCGTCTTCTGGTGGCCCCTGGAGGCCGGAGCAGCGCACGAAGGCCTGGCCGCAGTCGGTGCACATAGGGCCGCTCACCCGTGTGGATGCCCTCAGGCTGCAGCAGTCTTGAGGTGCACGTGAAGGCCTTGCCGCACTCGACGCTGGCGTACAGCTGCTGAACCGGGCGGCCGGGCTCACGGGGGAGAGGACCCAAGGCCTGGTCGCACCTAGGACACATCCGGGGGCCCTCGTCCATCCGCTGCTGCTCGTTGGGGCTCAAGCGCTTTCCGCACCGGGCGCACGGAAGGGGCTCCTCAGCCGCCTGCATCAGCTCCTGCAGGGCCAGCGGGGACATCCGGGTACAGGCTTCGCTGTGCCGGCCCGCGGCAGGAAGCTCCACGAAGGGACTCTGCTGGAGAGAGGCCGGCAGCAGGGTCCTGGGACAGGGATGTGCGCGCAGGCGGCAGTCCGAGTGGACCTTGCACAGCGCAGCGCGGGGGCAGCTCCAGTGCAGCACCTGGACCCCACGGTGGTCACACGCAGGGGTCTTCTTCCCAGGGGGTGTCCTGGGATGCTGCACCAGGAAGGAGTTCTGGCTGGAGGCCCTGGCACCCGCTGGGCACGGACAGAGGCCCTGCCCAGCATGCGGCCCCTGAGGATGACCAGGTCAGGGTCTGGAGAGGAGGTGGGGCCACGTGACTCTTGCACCAGGCGTCCAGCTCCTGCACTCTGACAGTCCCTGCAGTGGGGCTCACACCCAGGGGAGTTGTCCTGCTGACCACGTTCCCTCCACGCAGGTCTACCCCGAGAGGGGTGTCCTTCGGCTGGGTCCTCCTCCAGGGGCCTCAGCTCTGTCTTGTGCCTCTCTGCCTGGCCCCTGTGGGCTCCCTGGGGATCTACCTTGGGGCTGCCTTCCTGCCGAGAGCTCTGGGCCCAAGGCTGCATCCCAAGGCCAGCCCACAACACGGTGTCCAGGCTGTGGGATCTGGAAGAGCAGAAGAGAATGAAGGTTTGCAGGTCCCTAAGAATGCTGACCCCAGGATGGATGCCTACTGAGTGGCCCCCACTCTCGGCAATCCAGGGAAAGGGGCAGGAGGAATGACACCCAGCCATGAGAACACTGGAGCCTCCTGTCCCTACTCTCAGGACCCATGACACTCCAGAGACCTGCTTCCCTGCCTCTCTCTGCTCCCCGGCACCCTCCCTCCTCCTTGCCACTGCTGGAGTACCTTCACCCCTGGCTTGGGACCTCAGTGGCCCCTCCCTCAAGCCACAGGGACACCCTAGTTGCTCAGCTGCCCACTCCCCAGTTTCCCTCCTCCACTCTGACTACCAGGCCCCCGGAGCCATGCCCTGATTGCTCCCTGCCTCGGCCTGGCCCAGCTCTGTCCACCTGCCATTAGCCAGCTCTTCTGTAAGGTGTGAGATGCGACTCACCTGGCAGCAGGGCTGAAGGCCCAGTGTGCCGCTCCCCACTTCTACCAGGCAAGCTTGGTTCTCAGGACTGCCAGCCTCATCTACAAAATGGGTATGATAACTGTAAATATAAACAGCTGAGCAAGGGGGCCCTGCTCATTCCAGTGACAGCCAACACCAGAAAGGGGCTGATGTCTGCAATTACTATTTCCAAACTCATCTGTGGCCATTGTCGGTTTCCTACTGCTGCTGCTGCTGTAACAAATTACCACAAGTTTAGTGGCTTAAAGCCGTGCAAATTTGTTATCTCAGTTCTGGAGGTCAGAACTCCTCAATCAAGGTTTCGGCAGCATTGCTTCCTTCTGGAGGCTCTAAGGCTCGGTTTGCTTGCCTTATCCAGCTTCTAGACACCACCTCCTTCCCTGTCTTGTGACCCTGTCTTCCATCTTCAAAGCCAGCAGTGAAACATCACTTTCTGTGTATGTCATCATATATCCTGCATATACACTCTGACCCTCCTGCCTTTTCTTGTACAAAGACACCTTGGGCCCACCACGATCTCACATATCAAGACCCTTAATCACACTTCATAGTCCTTTTTGCCACGTGAAGTAAATTCCCAGGTTCTGGGTACTAGGACATGCATATTTTTTGGAGAAGCGGGGAGCATTATTCTGCCTACCACAGTGGCCTTTTCTGAGCTTTTTATATGATTTACTGGGGAAAAACAGTAAATGCATCAAGATGCCATTTCGGTGAAACAAAACTATAAATACTTATCCTGGAATCTTGACAGATACTCAGAACCATCCCATCTGCGGAGGGGCTTGCTAGGTGGGGCGTGGCTGCAACATGCAGCTGCACTCCGCGAGGAGGGGCAGGACGGAGGAAAAGGCTCACCCGGTGGGGAGGAAGATGGAAAGAAGGGGAAGAAGAGGACATGCATGTCAATCAGGTTCCTGGCCAGTGACAGTCACTGATGACCAGAAAACTGACCTATTAAAGAGCCCATGGGTAAGGATGAGAATTTTCTCTAGGTTCTTGTTCCTTCCAAAACAAAGACAGATCTGTCCAGTGCAGCCTCTGCGTTATGAATGTGTGACCACAGTAAATCACCATCTCACTGGGCACCAGGGCTCAGGCTCGCCTCCTTTTGCTGTGTGGAAGGCAGATATTCCTCTATCAAACATTCCAGAACTCCGAGTTTATTTAGGGAAATTGCTTGTTCCAACCTTCTCCTTCAACCCACTGTTGCTTTCCCATCAGTTTTGCAAATTTATAACAAGCAGTTGCCCAGGAACTGAAAGCAATCAGGACGCATTTAAACAGGACGCTACACATTTTCAGCCAAGGACACATCAGAATGGCTGGATGTGGGTTCCTTTCAGGATTCTGCTGCCAGCCATCACTGGTGGGCTGTTTTGCCTTGGATATCTCAACCACAACAGCAGAGATGCATCAATGGTCTGCGCTCTGGGGGGAAATGTTTTTGAGTGGAAATTGGACACACTGAATTGGTTAAAGGTGAAAATGCAGAGGAAGGCACATCCCGCAGATGGCGAGGGGCCATCTCACTGGCCGGTGCCACTGCTCTGCTCGTCAGGGGGCCGCTTGCTGGAGCCCAGGAAGCTGAAGGCCCAAGGTAGGGGTGTCTTGTCTGGTCCTGTGTTCAGCAAGTAACTGCTCTGGGGCATTCTCCAAAGAAACAAGGATGGACTTCCCTGGTGGCACAGTGGTTAAGAATCTGCCTGCCAATGCAGGGGACACGGGTTCGATCCCTGGTCCAGGAAGATCCCACATGCCATGGAGCAACAAAGCCTGTGTGCCACAACTACAGAGCCTGCACTCTAGGGCCCGTGCACCACAACTACTGAGCCTGCACTGTAGGGCCCGTGCACTACAACTACTGAGCCTGTGCTCTAGAGCCCGCGAGCCACAACTACTGAAGCCTGCATGCTTGGAGCCCGCATTCCACAAGAAAGAGAAGCCACCACAATGAGAAGCCCACACACTGCAATGAAGACTAGCCCCCACTAGCTGCAACTAGAGAAAGCCCATACACAGCAACAAAGACCCAAGGCAGCCAAAAAAATAAAATAAAAAGTAAATTAAAAAAGAGGGCTTCCCTGGTGGTGCAGTGGTTGAGAGTCCACCTGCCAATGCAGGGGACATGGGTTTGTGCCCTGGTCCGGGAAGATCCCACATGCCACGGAGCGGCTAGGCCCGTGAGCCATGGCCACTGAGCCTGTGCGTCTGGAGCCTGTGCTCCGCAACGGGAGAGGCCACAACAGTGAGAGGCCCGTGTACCGCAAAAAAAAAAGAAAAAAGAAAAAAAGAAACAAGGATGACAGGAAGGACCTTCACAGAAAGATAGACAAAATGAAAAGGCAGAGGATTTTGTACCAGATGAAGGAACAAGATAAAACCCCAGAAAAACAAGTAAATGAAGTGGAGATAGGCAACCTTCCAGAAAAAGAATTCAGAATAATGATAGTGAAGATGATCCAGAACCTCGGAAAAAGAATGGAGGCAAAGATCAAGAAGATGCAAGAAATGTTTAACAAAGACCTAGAAGAATTAAAGAACAAACACCTAGAAGAATTAAAGAACAAACAAACAGAGATGAACAATACAATAACTGAAATGAAAAATACACTAGAAGGAATCAATAGCAGAATAACTGAGGCAGAAGAACAGATAAGTGACCTGGAAGACAGAATGGTGGAATTCACTGTCATGGAACAGAATAAACAAAAAGGAATGAAAAGAAATGAAGACAGCCTAAAAGACCTCTGGGACAACATTAAACACAACAACATTCACATTATAGGGGTCCCAGAAAGAGAAGAGAGAGAGAAAGGACCCAAGAAAATATTTGAAGAGATTATAGTCGAAAAATTCCCTAACATGGGAAAGGAAATAGCCACCCAAGTCCAGGAAGCGCAGAGAGTCCCAGGCAGGATAAACCCAAGGAGAAACACACCGAGACACATAGTAATCAAACTGACAAAAATTAAAGACAAAAAAATTATTGATAGCAACAAGGGAAAAACGACAAATAACATACAAGGGAACTCCCATAAGGTTAACAGCTGATTTCTCATCAGAAACTCTACAAGTCAGAAGGGAGCTGCATGATATATTTAAAGTGATGAAAGGGAGGAAATTACAACCAAGATTACTCTACCAGGCAAGGATCTCATTCAGATTCGACAGAGAAATCAAAAGCTTTACAGACAAGCAAAAGCTAAGTGAATTCAGCACCACCAAACCAGCTCTACAAAAAATGCTAAAGGAACTTCTCTAAGTGGGAAACACATGAGAAGAAAAGGACCTACAAAAACAAACCCATAACAATTAAGAAAACGGTAATAGGAACATACATATCGATAATTACCTTAAACATGAATGGATTAAATGCTCCAACCAAAAGACACAGGATCGTTGAATGGATACAAAAACAAGACCCATATATATGCTGTCTATAAGAGACCCACTTCAGACCTAGGGATACATACAGAATGAAAGTGAGGGGATGGAAAAAGATATTCCATGCAAATGGAAATCAAAAGAAAGCTGGAGTAGCAATACTCATATCAGATAAAATAGACTTTAAAATAAAGACTGTTACAAGAGACAAGGAAGGACACTACATAATGATCAAGGGATCAATCCAAGAAGAAGATATAACAATTATAAATATATATGCACCCAACATAGGAGCACCTCAATACATAAGGCAACTGCTAACAGCTATAAAAGAGGAAATCGACAGTAACACAATAATAGTGGGGGATTTTAACACCCCACTTACACCAATGGACAGATCATCCAGACAGAAAATTAAAAAGGAAACACAAGCTTTAAATGACACAAGACCAGATAGATTTAATTGATATTTATAGAACACTCCATCCAAAAACATCAGATTACACTTTCTTCTCAAGTGCACACGGAACGTTCTCCAGGATAGATCACATCTTGGGTCACAAATCAAGCCTCGTTAAATTTAAGAGAACTGAAATCATGTCAAGCATCTTTTCCAACCACAGCACTATGAGATTAGAAATCAATTACAGGGAAGAAAACGTAAAAAACACAAACACATGGAGGCTAAACTACGTTACTAAAAAACCAAGAGATCACTGAAGAAATCAAAGAGGAAATCAAAGAATACCTAGAGACAAATTACAATGAAAACACAACGATCCAAAACCTATGGGATGCAGCAAAAGCATTTCTAAGAGGGAAGTTTATAGCAGCCTACCTCAAGAAACAAGAAAAATCTCAAATAAACAATCTAACCTTACACGTAAAGGAACTAGAGGAAGAAGAACAAGCAAAACCCAGAGTTAGTAGAAGGAAAGAAATCATAAAGATCAGAGCAGAAATAAATGAAATAGAAACAAAGAAAACAATAGCAAAGATCAATAAAACTAAAAGCTGGTACTTTGAGAAGATAAACAAAATTGATAAACCTTTTGCCAGACTCATCAAGAAAAAGAGGGAGAGCACTCAAATCAAAATTAGAAATGAAAACAGAGAACTTAGAACGGACACCACAGAAATACAAAGCATCATAAGAGCTACTACAAGCAACTCTATGCCAGTAAAATGGACAACCTGGAAGAAGTGGACAAATTCTTTGACAGGTATAACCTTCCAAGACTGAACCAGAAAGAAATAGAAAATATGAACAGACCAATCACAAGTAATGAAATTGAAACTGTGACTAAAAATCTTCCAACAAACCAAAGTCCAGGACCAGATGGCTTCACAGGTGAATTCTATCAAACATTTAGAGAATAACTAACACCCATCCTTCTCAAACTCTCCCAAAAAGTTGCAGGGGAAGGAACACTCCCAAACTTGTTCTATGAGGCCACGATCACCCTGATACCAAAACCAGACGAAGATACTGCAAAGAAAGAAAGTTACAGACCAATATCACTGATGAATATAGATGCAAAAATCCTCAACAAAATACTAGCAAACAGAATCCAACAACACATTAAAAGGGTCATACACCATGATCAAATGGGATTTATCCCAGAGATGCAAGGATTCTTCAATATACACAAATCAATCAATGTGATACACCATATTAACAAACTAAGGAATAAAAACCATATGGTCATCTCAATAGATGCAGAAAAAGCTTTTGACAAAATTCAACACCCATTTATGATATAAAAAAAAAAGCTCTCCAGAAAGTGGGCATAGAGGGGACCTACCTCAACATAATAAAGGCCATATATGACAAACCCACAGCAAACATCATTCTCAATGGTGAAAAACTGAAAGCATTTCCTCTAAGACCAGGAACGAGATAAGGATGTCCACTCTCACCACTATTACTCAACATAGTTTTGGAAGTCCTAGCCATGGCAATCAGAAAAGAAAAAGAAATAAAAGGAATACAAATTGGAAAAGAAGTAAAACTGTCACTGTTTGCAGATGACATGATACTGTACATAGAGAATCCTAAAGATGCCACCAGAAAACTACTAGAGCTAATCAATGAATTTGGTAAAGCTGCAGCATACAAAATTAATGCACAGAAATCTCTTGCATTCCTATACACTAACAATGAAAGATCAGAAAGAGAAATTAAGGAAACAATCCCATTCACCATTTCAACAAAAAGAATAAAATACCTAGGAATAAACCTACCTAAGGAGGTAAAACCTCCTAAGGAGGTAAAAGACCTTCAGAAAACTATGAAAGAAATCAAAGATGACACTAACAGATGGAAAGATATACCATGTTCTTGGATTGGAAGAATCAATGTTGTGAAGATGACTATACTACCCAAAGCAATCTACAGATTTAATGCAATCCCTATCAAATTACCAGTGGCATTTTTTTTTACAGAACTAGAACAAAAAATCTTAAAATTTGTATGGAGACACACAGAAGACCCCGAATAGCCAAAGCACTCTTGAGGGAAAAAAATGGAGCTGGAGGAATCAGACTCCCTGAGTTCAGACTATGCTACAAAGCTTCAGTAATCAAGACAATATGCTACTGGCACAAAAACAGAAATATAGATCAATGGAACAGGATAGAAAGCCCAGAGATAAACCCACGCACTAATGATCAACTAATCTATGACAAAGGAGCCAAGGATATACAATGGAGAAAAGATAGTCTCTTCAATAAGTGGTGCTGGGAAAACTGGATAGGTACATGTAAAAGAATGAAATTAGAACACTCCCTAACACCATACACAAAAATAAACTCAAAATGGATTAAAGACCTAAATGTAAGACCGGACACTATAAAACTCTTAGACGAAAACATAGGAAGAACACTCTTTGACATAAATCACAGCAAGATCTTTTTTGATCCACCTCCTAGAGTAATGGAAATAAAAACAAAAATAAACAAATGGGATCTAATGAAACTTAAAAGCTTTTGCAGACCAAAGGAAACTACATACAAGACAAAAAGACAACCCTCAGAATGGGAGAAAATATTTGCAAATGAATCAATGGACAAAGGATTAATCTCCAAAAGATATAAACAGCTCATGCAGCTCAATATTAAAAAAACAAACAACCCAATCAAAAAAATGGGCAGAAGACTTAAATAGACATTTCTCCAAGGAAGACCTACAGATAGCCAAGAAGCACATGAAAAGCTGCTCAACATCACTAATTATTAGAGAAATGAAAATCAAAACTACAATGAGGTATCACCTCACACCAGTTAGAATGGGCATCGTCAGAAAATCTACAAACAACAAATGCTGGAGAGGGTATGGAGAAAAGGGAACCCTCTTGCACTGTTGGTGGGAGTGTAAATTGATACAGCCACTATGGAGAATAGTATGGAGGTTCCTTAAAAAACTAAAAATAGAATTACCATATGAGCCAGCAATCCCACTACTGGACATATACCCAGAGAAAACCATAATTCAAAAAGACACATGCACCCCAATGTTCATTGCAGCACTATTTACGATAGCCAGGTCATGGAAGGAACCTAAGTGTCCATCAACAGACGAATGGATAAAGAAGATGTGGTATATATATACAATGGAATATTACTCAGCCATAAAAGGGAACAAAATTGGGTCATTTGTGGAGATGTGGATGGATCTAGAGACTGTCATACAGAGAGAAGTAAGTCCGAAAGAGAAAAACAAATATTGTATATTAACGCATATATGTGGAACCTAGAAAAATGGTACAGATGAACTGGTTTGCAGGGCAGAAACAGAGACACAGATGTAGAGAGCAAACGTATGGACACCAAGGGGGGAAAGTGGCAGGGGGGGTGGGGGGGATGAATTGGGAGATTGGGATTGACATACATACACTAATATGTATAAAATAGATAACTAATTACTTAGTTATCTATATAACTAAGTTATAAAAAATAAATAAAAGAGGGCTTCCCTGGTGGCGCAGTGGTTGAGAGTCCGCCTGACGATGCAGGGGACATGGGTTTGTGCCCCGGTCTGGGAAGTTCCCACATGCCGTGGAGCGGCTGGGCCCGTGAGCCATGGCCGCTGAGCCTGAGCGTCCGGAGCCTGTGCTCCGCAATGGGAGAGGCCACAACAGTGAGAGGCCCGCGTACCGCAAAAAAATTAAATAAATAAATAAATAAAATTCAATTTAAAAAAAAAAAAGGATGACAAGAAGGACAGGACCCTGCAGGACCCATCACACATGTGATAATTGCACAACGCTTCCATCCCCTCTGGCCCTGTGCAGGACTGGCCTTTGGCCCAGGGCAGGTGAAGCCGACACCACCCCCTCCCCTTGCTGGTTCTCCTTCCCCCACCGGTGGCATTGATCAGGGCTAATTCCTTGGAAATCCAACACTTCCCCCGTACTGTGGCAACTGCCACTTTGTACCTTGGTTTCACCACCTGACAAGTTAGCCAGCTGGATCTCGAGACCAAAGGGTGGGTACTCGGAGCCCCTTCTCCAAGCAAGTGTGAGGACACCTGGGTGACAATGAACACTGGCACATCTCACCCCCTGCCAAACTGTCCATGCGACCCTGACAGACTCACCACCCATCACCACGTGAAAAAATGGGAGGATGTGAAAGAGAAACATCTCTTTCCCAAACACTTGTGGGTTTGAGTCCAAGGATATTCTTCCCAGGTGGGAAGTGAACTGGATGCAATCCTGCCTGTCCACCTGAGGTACTGACTGTGCAGCTTCCTGAGAACATGGGTGGGGGTGACATGGGCACACTGGGGAACAGGCAGCTGTGGGCCCCACCTGCCCACCAGCGTGATAATCAGCAGGTGGGGACAAATCTAACCTACAGCGGACACCAGCTCAGGGATGATGGAGCTGGGCTCAGTAGCCATGGCTCCTGAGGGGCCCTTCCTGGGGGAGGTCAAGGGAGGTGCTTTCTCTAGAATGTGGAGCCTGCTGTGCAAATAGACAAGTTGAAAGGTCCAGGTTCCAAAAAGCGTCCTTGTACACCAGGACTGGCAGAGCTGCTGGCAGCAAGCCCTGTTGTGCGTCACCCACTGCAGATAAACTGCTCAGACTCATCCAGCACTCTCCACAGGCAGAGTCTGCCCTGACAAGGACAGATGCACAGGAAGAGCCGGCAGAAAAAGGCAAGTGCAGAACGCACTCCCACACGGCTGGTGGGAACGGAAAAGGACGCGGCCAGCCACTGTGGACAACAGCCTGGAAGTTGCCCCAAATGGTTAAACATGACACCGCAACTCCACTCCTATGTATCTACCCAAGAGAAATGAAGACAGGTGTTCAAGCAAAAACTTGTATGCTAATGTTCACTGCAGCATTCTTCATAACAGCCGTAACAGCTGTAACATTCTTCATAACAGCTTCATAACCCAAATGTCCATCAACTGATGAGTGGCTAAACAAATTGTTGTCTATCCATACAATGGAATATTACTCAGCAATAAAAAGGGATGAAGTACTGATACTCGGTTGGACCTCGGAAAATATCATGGTCAGTGAAAGAAGCCAGACACCAAAAGACCACATAGTGTATAATTCCATTTATATGAAAAATCCAGAAAAAGCAAATCCAGAGACAAAGAGTAGATTCGTGGTTGCCAGGGGCTGAGGGGAGGAAGAATGGGGAGTAATTGCTTAATGAATATGGAGTTTCATTTTGGGGTGCTGGAATTAGTGATGATGACTGCACAACACAGAAAATACATAAACTAAAAAATATACCAAAAACCAACCTGAATTGTACACTTTAAAATGGTTCATTTATGTCATGTGAATTGTATCCCCCCCCAAAAAAAATGGAATGTACTCATGCCACAAGGTGTTCCTGCCTTTGGCGTGCCAGTGTGTCTGCCCAAGGCCGCCTGGGCCAGACCACCCTGCCACATCCAGGATGTCATCTGAGCCCCGGCCACAGGGACAATACTGCATGGAAAGGAAGTGTGTGTGTGTGTGTGTGTGTGTGTGTGTGTGTGTGTTTAAACAATACTCTTGTAGCAAGAAAAACAAGGTCTTCAAAATTGTTAGGTAAAAATAAAACATCAACTTCTTGCCCATGGCCAAGCTAACTGCACACCAAGCAGTTTTCACATCAGAAGCTTAATGCCAGGTTGACAGCATTCTCCCACAGGGCACAGACTTTTCTTCAATTGGGTGTCTCTTAATCCACTCGTTCCGAGAAGAAAACACTTTGTGGGAAGCTGGACATACCTGCTGGGAATAAATGGGTAGCATGCTGGGCACAGGGCGATGCCTTATGGTGTCCCCAGCCCCAGGGCACTGCTGTCACCAATTCACAGATGGCAAGCTGTGATTCAGTGAGAGCGAGACTTGGGCAGGACGTGGAGCACGTGTGCTCATGCCGAGCCTGTCTGACCCTGGAGCCCTGTCTCCGCACCCAGGGGGCCCACTGGCTCCTACCACCACCCACGGCTTTCAGCATCTGCTTCTCACAGGTGTGGGCTTCACCCCCTGGCAGGTGTCTGCCAGTCAGAGAGCTGTGCAGGGCAGGCCCATGCCGCCATCACCCCAGCTTTCCCTGTACCCCTGAGTCTCTGCCTCTGGGCGCTGCAGGTTTTGCGGATTTCCTTGGTCTGCCTCCGAGAAGCCAGGCTGACCCTGCAGGAGGACCAACTGCAGAGCTGCTGGCGCTGCCACCAGGACCCTCTACTAATGGGGATCAGTCCAGGGACACCACCAGGCTAGGATCTGAGGTCCCCACACACAAGGGAGGGGGGGCTTCCCAGCCACGAGTGCTTATGTGGGGACCCTGCCACCCCTTCTCCTTGTACAACTATAACCCCAGGGTGAACTCCAGCCCCTCACACAGAGGAGGGGACGCCACATGAGTGCGGAGCAGCAGGAGCGCAGGCACCCAGGTTTCTGTGCATAAGCTCAGGAGAGGGACCAGACTTCTACAATGTGTATCCTGGAAGCCCCAGAGCCGGGTTCCAGGTCCCTCTGACACAGCACCAGGTCACCTGTGTGAAGGACACTGGGACCTGCCCCAAGGCTTCCAGTGAATGCTGCCCCCGTGGGGTCATGACTGCTGGCCTCACATCCCGTTTTGCACAACAGCTGGCAGCCAGAGCAGGGCCTCAGGCCACCCCGAGTATGACTTCCTGGACCCCCAGGGACCCAGAGGCCAAGGACCCACAGGATGAGAGAAGACGCCAGGGCAGCCTGGCCAACCCAGGACAACCAATCACCGTGGAATCAGTGGGCATGAGGTCACCTAGGACTGAGCAGGTTCCACTGAAGGAGGCTGTAGTGGATTGAATGGCACCGCCACCCCCAAAAGATATGTCCACACCCTAATCCCTGGAACCTGTGAATGTGACCTTATTTGGGGAAAGGGTATTTGCAGGTGTACTTAAGAATCTTGAGGACTTCCCTGGTGGTCCAGTGGTTAAGGCTCTGTGCTTCCCTATTTACAATAGCCAGGTCATGGAAGCAACCTAAATGCCCATCAACAGACGAATGGATAAAGAAGATGTGGTACATATATACAATGGAATATTACTCAGCCATAAAAAGGAACAAAATTGGGTCATTTGTAGAGACGTGGATGGATCCAGAAACTGTCATACAGAGTGAAGTAAGGCAGAAAGAGAAAAACAAATATCGTATATTAACGCATATATGTGGTACCTAGAAAAATGGTACAGATGAACCAGTTTGCAGGGCAGAAATAGAGACACAGATGTAGAGAACAAACGTATGGACACCAAGGGGGGAAAGTGGCAGGGTGGGGTGGTGGTGGTGACGGGATTAATTGGGAGATTGGGATTGACATATATACACTAATATGTATAAAATAGATAACTAATAAGAACCTGCTGTATAAAAAATAAATAAAGTTAAATTTTAAAATTAAATAAATAAAAATTTTAAAAAAGACTCTGTGCTTCCACTGCAGGGGGTGCAGGTTTGATCCTTAGTTGGGCAAGTTCCACATGCCGCTGGGTGCGGCCAGAAAAAGAAAAAAGGATCTTGAGATGAGATCATCTTGAATTCCTGGGGTCCCTAAATCCAATGACAGAATCTTTATAAGAGGGAGGCAGACAGAGACCAAGATTGGAGGGAGGCGGCCACAAGCCAAGGAACACATGGAACCACCAGAAGCCACGACAGATGTACAGGATGATTTCTGCCTCAGAGCCTGCCGAGGGTATGGCCCTGCCAACGCCTTGATTTCAGACTTCTGGCCTACAGAACTGAGAGAATAAAGTTCTGTTGTTTTAAGATGCCCAGTAGGTTGTAACTTGTAGTAGCTACAGGAAACCAATTCAGAGACCGGCCCAGCACCCTGTACAGGATGGGTGGGTTGCACAGCGGGCTCTCCTGATCCCTGGTGATGCAGAGTCAGATGACTGCTCAGTGCCTAGACAGACGGTCAGGAAGACTGGGTGGTCCCAGGAAGCAGCAGCCCCCGTCTTACAGGAAGGGACCCTGAACTCACAGGAGGCAGGGGCTGAGGGCACCCATTAGCCATGTGCACAGGGCACCTCCAGAACTGTCCCCAGACACCCTGCTCCCACCGTGGCCCCTCTGCCCAACTGCTTCCCAGCACTGGACTCAGCAGAGGGAAGCTGCAGACCATGGCTGCGTCTCTCTGCCTCTCCTGCCCTGCTCCTAGCCTGCACCATCGAACTCCCTTACCTGTAGCTGGATGACTTTCCAGCCATGGACCCAGGATCTGTGACTGAGCTCGGCAAGGGCTGCCAGGAGCCTGTCCCTGGCCCTGAACTGCAGCTGCTTCAGGTGTTCTACCAGTAACCTCCCGTCTGCCCTGGGTAACCATGACCTCCACTCTGAGTGCTCGCCCAGCTTTTCTAACTGTCCCCGGGGCTGCTGGTGTATGGGAATAGGACACGAGGCAGCCACCTTTGGGCAGGGAGGTGGGGTGCTGAGAGGTTAATATGACCCAGGCTGAGTCCTGCAGAACCGCATGGCAACAGCCCATGGAAAGGAGGTTAGTGAGGTTGAACGTTCTCAGAACCTGGACATGGCCCACTGAGGCTAATAAGAGGGTTTTCAGGGAAATCAAGAGAGGCAGCTTTGAGGTGAGGAGGGCACAGATTCCGTGCTGAGGCCGGGTCGGCTCCACCACCCTGAATCACAAGCCAAGCTCACCCCCACTGACAGCCCCAGAGGACGCAAATCCTAGAGCGCCTGTCCTATTCTACACCGTACACCCAATGGGAAGGCAGAGCGTGACACACAGTAGGGCGAAAGGAGTAACCCTCTGAGTGCGGGCTAAACTCCCTTCTATGCCTGTCCTCCCGGTGGTGCCTCCCCTCGTGGGCCTCAGCCTCCACGATCGGGATGCGGGACGCGGGAGCCACATCTACAGAAGACAGACCCGCCCGGACCTGAAGGACGGACTTGCGGCGGCCAGCCAGGGCCCGGAGCATGCGGACCGGAAGTGCTCATGTCAGGCCTCCGCCGGGGACCGCGCGTGCGGGGGTGGCGGCCGCGCCGAGCGCCCCCGAGGCCCCGCCTTGCTGGCTGGGGTCGTGGGTACGCGCAGGATGCCACTTACTCGCTGAGGGCTGCCGGCACGGGTCGCCTGCTCTCCGTCCGCCCCAGGACTCCGGTTGTCGTGGTAACCGAGGCCAGCGAAGCGTGAGCCTGCGTCGTCGCCAAGGAGATGGCGTCCCGGACGGGGCAGTCCAGCCCACCCGGCCGGGGAAAAGCGGGTGAGTGGCCAGGACGGTGGTTGATAGCCCTTGCCCCAAGTCAGACTTCTGGGAGATCTGGACAGGGAAAGGCGTGGGAGGGTCGCGGGTGGGAAACACCTGGGCGGCTCTGAAACGTCCCGGTGAGCGGGTCGCTCGCCAGAGCTGAAATCAGAATCTCTGCGAGTGGGGCTCGAGCATCTGGGTTTGAAAGCTTCAGGGCAGATTCCGCGGCCCCCGGGGCCCCAAAGGTGACGCTGAGCCTGCTTGCTCTCCTGGGAGGGAAGCGCTGGTCAGGCCCCCCCCCCCCCGCCCCCTATGTCAATACGCATCTTGTGCCCACCTATCCCGTGGCCCCTGCACCACAACCATACAGACACATCTGATGTTAGCCGATGCGGCCCCCGTACGGCACTCAGCAGCCGGCTGTGACGGCCCCAACGGTCTGCTCCCACTGTGTGTCCCTTTCTCCATCCTATGGGTGTTTGCACATCAAACGCCCTGGCTCGGTGAGGTCTGTCTTCCTGCCCAGGGGCAGTGTTAGGACTTGGTTGAAGCTGTTGGTGGGGCTTACCACGCTCAATGAGGTTGGAGCGGTGGCTGAAGGGCACTCGGAGGGCCGCTCGCCTGCATGCCTACCCTGATGGAACACGGAGGCTTGGCCAGGTTGCTGCAGAGGAAAAAGTGTGGGTGCGCGGGTGTGCCGGCGTGTGGGCAGCTTCCACCTCTGGCAGAAGGCCCTTGTGCACTCCCTGCGGCTTCTCACTGCTGGCTCTCCCAGGGCTCAAGGGGCTTACAAAATTGGGACCTCTCATGTCTGTGGGTGCACTGCTGGAAGAGCGTGGAGCTCTTGTGAAAGGACCTCGCACTCTGGGTGCACAGAAAGGGCCACTCCCTCTCGAGTGAATTATCTGGCGCTGCCACAGGCCCGCCTACCAAAGGCCTTATTGCTGTCAGGCAGGCCTGGATGTTGGAACTCCGACTGAAGGCGGGAGCCAGTGTGCGGGGCTTGTCTGGACGGGGCCGCCTGCAGCGTCTGCTTTTACAGAAGCTTGTTGCCTAAGATGCTCTCCCCCTCCCCCAGCCCCCTGCCCCCTAGGGCTTATGCTGGGAGCAGCACGAGAAAAGCACCTCAGTACACTCACGGGGTGCGGGGGGGTTAGGAGCAAGACCCCTGGTCACACAGGACGCTGGAGAGGAAGTGGGGTTCCCACACGAGGCTCCTTGAAATGTCAGGTCCTGGACTGGGGCTCATAGCAAGGCCACAGCCCTGCGAGCCTGCGCCCTGGGGTAGCTGTCCTGCTGCCCACCACCCCTCCATGCAGGCTCCCCTCCTGAGAGGGGGGCCTCTCCGCACTGTCCTCTGCCGGGGTCCTAGGCTCCACCTCAGCCGCTCCTGCCATCCCAGGGCAGCTCACTGGGAATCAGCCTGCTCAGTGTACTGGCCCGAAGAGCCGAGAAATGGAGAGGCTGGAAGTTTCCAAGAGGGGAAAAGGTGCCAGGAGCCATGAAAGCAAACCCCCATGGCTGAGGCATCCTGGATGGCTTGGCCAAATTTCCTCAAGAGTCTTGAAAGCTGTAAAAAGGGGAGAACATAAAGAAAGGCGTTTCAGCAGGAGCTTAAGCAGCCAGCTCAGTGGGTGAGGTGGTCAGGGGTAACTCTGTGCGTCTCCAGGCTTGCTTCTGCCCCGCCCCTCCACTGTCCTCTCTCACCTGTCTGACCACTGGCCCCCGGCTGACCTCTGCTTCCCTCCGACCCATCCCCTTCACCAGCTGCCCTGCACATACTTCCGGACTCACCCAGTGCTGGCCATCTGGTGGCTGCGCCAGCCCCACGATGGAAAGTGCTGCCGACCAGGGATTAGAGTGCAATGTATATGTGTGCTCGATGGAATAACAGACTCCGAAGAGGTCCACATCCCAATCCCCAGAGCCTGCGGACGTGCCACCTCGTATGGCAAAAGAGACTTTGTGGATGTGATGAGAGCCCAGGAGATAGGGAGAGTGTCCTGGATCATCCAGGTGGGCCCTAAATGTGGTCACGATGCTCCTTATAAGAGGGAGAGCCAGAGTCAGGGGAGGAGGAGTTTGTGATGACAGAAACAGAGGTAAGAGTGGTGCAGCCACAGAAATGAGGAATTCGAGCCGCCTCTGGAAGCTGGAAAAGGCAAGGAGCCTTCAGGAGGAGCGCGGCCCTGCCCACGCCTTGATTTTAGCCCCTACGACTCACTTTGGACTTCTGACCTCCAGAACTTTAAGATAATAAACGTGTTAAGTTTGTGGTAACTTGCTGCAGCAGCAGCAAGCAGGAAACCTGCATGAGGCACTGGGAGGCACTGGGAGGTCTCTGGAGGCACTGGGAGGCACTGGGAGGTCTCTGACATTTCCACTCTGGCCCCTCTCTCTCTCGTCAGAGCGAAGGCAGGCCTCAAGCCCGCTGCCTCTGCTTTCAGCATTATCACGCACAGTTTAACCAAAGGAGTCTGTCCAGGAATTTACACTTCGAGTTCCCTTCTTTTTCTGGCTGTTTCTATGTTTTGGTGGATGCCGTCAGGTTTCCTTCTAAGCAAAAACAAGTGAGTTGATGTAAGTCAGCAGTTCTCCACCAGGGAGAGTTTTGCCCCCCAGGAGGACCCTTGGCAATGTCTGAAGACAATTTTGGTTGTCACAACTGGGGTTGAGGGTGCTGTGACATCCACTGGGCGAAGGCCAGAGACTCTGTAACACTCGGCACAGCCCACCCCCAACCCCAGGACAACATGTCAGTAGTGCTGAGGCAAAGAAACCCTGGTGTAAAGAAAACCGTGAAGCACAGGAGGCACGTGCAGGAGGAAAGGGTCGCTTGGACAAAGTGGAACTGGGCTTGGAGCTAAGTGAAAAAAGCCACACATGAAAGGGCATGTATTCCATGATTCCACTTTTATACGATGTCTAGAATAGGAAGATCCATACGGAAAGTAAGCTAGTGGCTGCCAGGGGCTGGAGGGTGGGGGGAATGGGAGTGACTGCTAATGGATATGGGGTTTCTTTTTGGGGTTATGAAAATGTTCTGGAATTACAAAAGTGGTGATGGTTGCATGACTTTGTGAAGATACTAAAAACACTCAATTGTACACTTTGAAATAGTTTTATGGTACATGACTAATATCTCAAAAAAAATTACAGTAAGTAGAGTAGTCAGTGAAGGCCTCATGGAGAAGGTGGGATTCAAAACAATACCTGGGGGGACTTCCCTGGCGGTCCAGCGGTTAAGACTCCGTGCTTCCACTGCAGGGGGCATGGGTTCAATCCCTGGCCGGGGAACTAAGATCCCACATGCCATGTGGTGTGGCCAAAATATAAAAATAAATAAGTAAAAGACATGTGAAAGTCATTTAAAAAATTTTTTTTTAAAAAAAGAAAAAAAAACAAGACCTGGGGGCAGGGGCAGAGTGAGCCATGAGGCTCCCTGGGGAAGAGCATGTTCAGTGAGGGAACAGCAAGTGCAAAGGCCCTGAGGAGGCCTGTGTGGCTGGGACAGAGCTGAGAGGGAGAAGAGAGTGGAGGGTGACAGGGGCCATATCCTCTGGGCCTAGCAGGCCACTGTGCGGATTGTTTTTTCCCGTGAGTGACACAGGGAGGATTTTGAGCAGGGGAGGGATGAAATCTGACTTGGGTTTTCAGAGGCTCCCTCTGGTTGCCATGTGAGAATGGATGTTTTCCTCTTTGGGGCCTAGCCCAAACCTCTAACTTTCTGCAGGGTTGAGGAGTGTCTGAGGCCCCATGGCTATGCCTGACTCCCAGACACAAGGAGCCTCACATGTCCCAACCCATGTCAGAGCCCCATTCCCCCGCTTCCCTGGAAACCCAGGAGATGGCCTTGCCCCTGGCGCCACCCAACCTGAATCAGGGGGCCACTCACTTGGCAGGGTCTGCTATCTGTCTGCCCCATGTCTTCATACTAATAACCTGGTGGTGGAGCCTCTGGTCTTTCCCTCACCATTCAGCCTCCTTGCAGACACTTGAGGGACCTAAGACTCCACACTGAAGTTGCTAAGTGGAAACAAAGGATGCAAAAGCGACCTCACAGGGAAAGTATTTCTGGCATTCAACTCACGGTGGCTGCCTCTGGGTGGATCTGGGACTGTGAGCCATCTCTTTATACCTCTGTGATCATACCTTTCCTGTATTTTGTCCAGTAAGTAGGTATTATGTAATCGGAAGGCATCACGTTTTTGCTGTTACAACATTTCAGCGGCCCACTTGTCCTGACACCTGGGCTGAGTTATCTACTGTTGAGTAACAAACCATCCCAATATATGCATCCCCCGCTTTTCAAAAGTTTGCTTTATGCCCCTTTGCTGTTATGAAAGACCTACATTCGTACCTATTTTATCTAAGTGAAAGAAATTTTCACTTTTAAGAAAAAAGTTAAAAAGCGAAAACAGCGTTCAGCATTTGTTTTGCAGTGAGCTGAGTGATAGAGGAAGCACACACCCCAATCGGGGCAAGGCATCGCCGAAGGAGCTCCTTCCCCAGAACTACTCTCACCACCTCAGCATCAAGCTGCCATAGTTTCGAACTGTGTCTGTGAGCATCTGTGCTTTATTTCTATTTATTTTGCGCATCTATTAGCAAGATGTGTCCTAAGGTAATTGACTCTTCGCTGTACACCATTTTGACTTAGGAAAGGTTTCATAGAAACGCTCCACTTTCGGCCAGCAGGGAAAACCTGTGCTTTATTAGGCTGTGTGTGGAGATCGAGATTCCGGCAAAACTCCATTCTAACCAGATCCTCAGGGGATGTAGCTCCAAAAGCTGGAGCATCAGGAGCCTGTAGCACAGCAGAGTTTCATAAATGTCTGCTGAATGGATAACCCATTTCTATTTATTTTTTGGCCGTGCAGCGAGGCTTGCAGGATCTTAGTTCCCTGGCCAGGGATCGAACCCAGGCCCTCAGCAGTGAACGCACGCAGTCCTAACCACTAGACCGCCAGAGAAGTCCCTGGATCATCCATTTTATTACTAAGCTAAAAGCGGCCACAATTCTGAGTGCCCGCTAGGCACCACCTGGCCCTGTGCTAAGAGTGTTATACACACTGATTCTTTAGTCCTCATGTCAAGTCTAGAAAGGCGGTGGCAGTACCCCACCCATTTTACAGATGGGGAAATAGGGGCTCAGACAGAGGAAGCCAGGCGTGGGCCAAATTCTTAGCCTTCAGATTTCCAGGAATCTCCAAACTTTAGCGCCCAGTGCAGGGCGTTAAATGCAGCTCTGGGGCCACCTGGAAAGACTGGCGCTCACACACCTCTCCATGAGGTGGTTGCATGTGTCATCCCCACTTTACAGATGGGGAAACTGAGGCCCAGATAGGCAAGCCGCGCATCCTGGGCAGAACCCATGCAGCCGGACTCGCAGCCACCGTCCACGATACAGTCCAGGGCTCGACCTGCACCAACGCTTCACCTCAGCCCCGCGAGCCGCGGGAGCATCTTGCCCGCCTCCACCCCCGAAGGGCGGAAGGGAGGGCCCCGGGGGCGGTATCCAGGCGCTCCCACCCTCACGGAAAATGGGTGGCTCCTCGGGAGCCCTAGCCGGCCCTCTACTCGGACCTGAGGCTCCGACAGAGCAGGAGGCTCGGGCCGGTCGCCCCTCTAGGCCGCGGACTCCCGCACAAGCCCGAGTTAGACCCCGAACCGCCTCAGCTCCGGAACCAACTAGCCGACCCCGCCGTGGCCCCGCCCGGACCGGAAGTGCAGGAGTCCTGGCGTTCGTCCTTCGGGGTTCCCTGAGCTGTCGGCTCTTGGCGCCCGGAAGACTGACAGCTCCGTGGTTCTCCGGGCCGGCGCGGCGTCAGGAGTGACCAGAGGAGGCCGGGACGGAGAGGCTTGAGAAAATGAGGTTCTGCCCGGGGTCCGCCCCAGGCTCTGCCGGGTAGTTCAGCGGCGGAGAACCTGGCGGGAGGGGAACCGGCGATGTTGTCCAGGCTTGACTGGGCCTTGGGGTTACCATGACGACCCCCCCATTTCCCCCGCCTCCGCAGGGGGCGGTGGGAACTCCAGCTTCCGGGTGAAGCTGGAGCCTTCCTGCGATTCGCCATCGCCTTGGAGACGCATTACGTCATCCAGCCAGGCAATCACTTGGATTCTGGTGATTGGTCGTTCCCAGGGAAGGGCGGGGCTTCCGGCCTAGGTCCAAGCTGTCAGTCGGTTCCAAGTGCAGGACTGAGGTAGGCCGGAGCGTCTCCCCAAAGGTTTAGGCCGTGTCCTTAGACCCCCGCAAGATCCCCATGGCCAGGTCCTCCCGCTCCGTGACCAGTAACTTCTTAAGTTCCCGCCTCTACTTCCGCCCAATCCGGATGCCTGGTTCTCCCCCCAATTCCTGCCTCTGAGTCCCCCCCAAATCCACGTCTCTGTTTCTCCTGCAGGTAAGGCCTTGGATTCCCCTTCAAGTCCAGGTCCCCGTTTCTCTCCCAGTTTGTGCCTCGCACCTCCAAATCGCAGCCACCATAATCTGTATCTGTGAGACATCTGAATTCATATATCTGGTCTCCAAGATTTGAGATCCTGTACCCACTAATTGTGGATATTTGGATGTTCAAAATGTGTTTCTGGATTTATCCTTAACCCAAGCCTCTGAGACCCCTATTAATACCCTGTCCTAAGGTTTCCAAATCCAGCCCAGTTCCTCCTCCCCACTATTCTTTACCCCAAGTGCTGCAAGTGAGAAGACAGGTCCGGATTTGATCCAGCGTTGCCACCCCCGTCCTGCACATTCTGCCCTGTTGCCTCACTCCTGACCCCAATTCCAAAGAGCCACCGTGAACACGTGGTCCTAATTTACAGCTAAGCAAATTGAGAATGGGGAAGGGGCTTAGGCTGGCCCACCTAGCAGGTGAACTGGCCCAGGCACCTCCCTTGCCTTGAGGTCTAGACCTTCCGCTCCTGTAGTACGCACCCAGACCAAGCCAACCACCCCTGTGAGCCCAGGTTTAGACTCATGGTCAGTGGCTAAGGCAGTGAGAGGCCCAGGATAGTGGGAAAGATCAACTTGTTCTCTTCCAAGCAGCTGTGGGGCGGGGGGGGGAGACACAGTCCTGCAGGAGTTAGAGGAACAATAAATATGCTTGTTTGTTCGCATTCACTTGTTACTTTGTTTGAGCAGGTTTGGAACCAAAGAGACCATCTTTCCTCAGTAATTACATGGTTACTGGCTCAGCAGCCTTTTCTTTAAAAAGGGAGAAGCCGGGCTTCCCTGGTGGCGCAGTGGTTGAGAGTCCGCCTGCCAATGCAGGGGACACGGGTTCGTGCCCCGGTCTGGGAAGATCCCACATGCCGCGGAGCGGCTGGGCCCGTGAGCCATGGCCGCTGAGCCTGCGCGTCCGGAGCCTGTGCTCCGCAATGGGAGAGGCCATAACAGTGAGAGGCCCATGTACCGCAAATAAATTAATTAATTAAATAAATTAAATAAAAAGGGAGAAGCCTAAGGCGCAGGGAGAGCCCCTCTCTGGATCATGCTAGATCCAGTGGAAAGGCCCAGAGTTGACTGAACTCATTTGTTTATTGGGCATTTTGTATGTTCAGAGATCGGCGGCACTGGGGGAGACATGATGCAGAGATGGTGGAGAGGGCAGCGGAGGAGGGAGAGGTCAGGCTCCGGGGCCAACCACCTTAGAATCCCAGCTTTGCCCCGTTTTGCTATGTGACCCTGGGCAAGTTACTGCACCTCTCTGGGCCTCCCTGACTGCCTAATCAAGTTGTTCTGAAGATTAGGTCTGAAATGGTCTGATTCCCAGACTCCTAATGCCTACCTGGCATTAGGAAGGGGTTTCCCCAGGCTGTGGCCAGGAAGAGGGGCAGATTTAGGTAAGGAGGTGTTCTGAACAGGAGACAGCAGGACTCTGGGTCTGGAATTGGTGTCTGGTGGAGGAGCGAGGCCTAGCCGCTTGGTGTCTGCCTGAAGCCCAGAGAGGGAGCAGCAAGACTAGGGAGAACTGCCCCATCCATCCTTCCATCCATCATTTTTTCAGCAGTTACTTGTGAGCACATACTGTGTGCCAGACTCAGTACTTCCAGCTGGGGACACAGTGGGGAAGAAACCAAACAGCCTCTACCCTCATGGAGCAGTTAGAAAATCAGGGCAGAGGAGATGGCCAGAGCTGATCAGCCCAGAGTGAACATGATGCACCAGGAATGCAAAGGGGC
The DNA here is from genome assembly GCF_003676395.1 of Aethalodelphis obliquidens. Taxonomy (NCBI): domain Eukaryota; kingdom Metazoa; phylum Chordata; class Mammalia; order Artiodactyla; family Delphinidae; genus Aethalodelphis; species Aethalodelphis obliquidens. Next base: position 270,189 of record NW_020838057.1, on the reverse strand, counting down.
TTCTGCAGAGACTTTCCCCCTCCAGCCTGAAGAACACAGCACCAACATCCCTAGACTTATGGGATCAGACTCCAGATTTTGTGCCTGTGTCCTGGGGACCTGAGGAGGCTGGACTGTCTTAGGCCTGGCAAGTAGTGTGTGATCATCAGCTATGCAAGGTGACCCCCTACCCCGCACCACATAGGGCTTTACTGCAGGACCTCTCTCCTGCCCTCCCATGCATGGTGGGTCATTCCTGTCAGGTCTATAAAGATGCCCATTATCGAGTGACCACTGACAGTCAGGCCACAGGCTCCAAACTCACCTTGTCTGATTTAGTTCTCACTTCCACACTGACAGGGGAAACTGAGGTTCAGAGGGGGTGGGCCCCTGTCCACTTTGGAGGAGAAAGAGGCAGGGTTGGGGGGCCCCCTGGATCCTGCTGAGTGTGAGGGTGCCTGGTGCCTACTCCCAGCCTCCCTGTTTTCCCCCAGTCAGCACCTCCCCAGCTGTTTCCCCCAGGACCAGGGAGGGCCCCCAATGGTCAGAGAGGGTCCCTCCAGGACCAGGAAGGAACCTACTTAGCTCCTCCCCAACCCCAGTAAAAGGTCCGAGGCTGCTGCTCTGTACATACCAAGGCAGAGGCCAGGGATAAGGCCACAAGCTGCAGTGGCTGGGGGCCTTGGCCTCTCTGGGTGCGGCTCCCAGACTTCAATCCACCCGAGCCTGAGGTCTAACCCGCTGCCCAGACCAGCTTCAAGGCTTCTGTCCCCCTGAGCAGTGGCATGAGCTGTGACTGACGACGACAGTCCAAGGGGGCCCAGAGTTTCTGGTCTGAAACGCTCCTGGAATTGGGATAGGGATAGGGGCGAGCCTTTATAGTCAGTCAGTATCCTTTACAATCAGTCAACAAACATCGCGGTGCTGAGCATCTGTAATGCGCATGCCCCGAAGGTGGGCAATTGGGGTTGGTGCGGACAAATGAAGGACCGCCTGGGTCACGTGGCTGGGCCCCTTCGGGTCTGAGAAGGGCAACTCCCACCCTTAGACGATGAGGTGGGCACCTGGAGGTGAAGAGCCTCAGGCGCCTTGGAGACCAAGCTCTGCCAGATGCCGCTCCCTGCCATCTGCAGCCAGCATGGGTGTGCAGCTACAGTGGTCGCTGCCTCTGCGAAGCCCGCCGAGGAGGCGTCCACAACCCAGTTCGGCTCCAGAGTCTAGGCGGGGGATGTGAAGTCTTGGCACGTGCTCTCCACGCAGACCGCCGGTGTCACTGGGTGCGGCTGCAGAGTGCGCAGGGCACGCACCAGCGTGCCTGCCCTTCACTCGATCAGTGACCTCGGCAGCACAGGCCCCAGCTGGATCAAAAAGGGCGGGGGCTGTCCCTCAGGCTCCTCCTCCAGGGCACCTCCCCGACCACCTCCCGCACGCGGTAACGGGGCAGGAGAGGCGGGGGCCAAAGAGAGACAATGGTCGGTCGCGGGGGGACCCCGGCATGGGGTGAAGGGAAGGGTCCCCTTTCGGAGGCTCAGGCCCCAAGCAGCCCAGAGCGCGCGAGTGTAGGGGAGGGGGGCCCGCAAGTGGTGCCCGCCCACGCGCGCGGGGCCCGGACCACAGCGGACAGCAGTCGCGACGCCCTGGCCTCACTGAGTCGCCGGGTCCCGTATGGGCAGCGACAAGCGCGGGCCAGACTTCTGCCCTCATTAAACATGGCGGCGTTGACCTCATACAGACCTCTGCGCCTGTGCAGGGGACCCCTACGAACTGGCAAGTGCTGGAAGTTGGACATCCGCCAGGCACAACCTTTGGGCCCGCTTCTGCAAGTACGCATGCGCCGGGGGTTTACGGTTTCCGTTTGGCCCAGAGGGCGCCTTTACATGCTCGCTCCGAATTGGTCCGTAAATACGCCTTGTTCTTCTGCGCACGCGCGGCCTTCGGTGACCCGGAAGTTCTGGCCTCCCTTAAAAGCGTCCGCCCGCGGCGTGCGGCCTTTTCTTGTCTGTGCCAGGGCGGCGCGTGGTATATGCTGAGCGACCGAGACGCCTCAGGTGCTGCTTAAGGTGAGGCTGCCGCGGAGTCGGAGGTCTGAAGGCTGATTCAGGGTCTTCCGGGAGCCGTGGGTGGGACCCGAGACCGGGGGCTTCCTTCAGGCAGGGGACAAGGATGGAGGCGGGGGGAAGGTTACTCTCGCCCCTTTGCTGATGCCCCGCCGCCGCCGTAGCCTTGCCCCCAGCGGACTGGGGAATGTTGGCCTGGTCTCTGCAGTTGTACTTTATTTATTATAAGAAGTTCCCGTTATTCTTACATGCACGATGCACACTTTGGTCTGGGCACGCTTTCTCCTAAGTAGCAACCCCTAATCCCCCCGTCGGGGTCGGACACCAAACTCGACCTTTGCACTGGTAAAGCGCAGAATTCATACCATTGATCCTTCTGTTTTACTGATGAGGAAGCTGAGTCCACAGCGGCTTGTAGACTCTCCTAGGGTCGCAGAGCTCTTGAAGAACAAGGTTGGGGTTTGACTTCGAGCGGATGCAGCATCAGGGCATTTGGCATCCCCTGCCCGTGTCTGGGCCGCCTTGCAACCGTTGAGGGGGTGCCTGCCAGCTGTTAGCCTCAGGGTTCCTGGGTGAGAGACAGGTGTTTCTTGCTGACAGATGAGTGGATTTTTTAAGGTTCCACAAGGTGGACTCAGATGTTCACAGCCTTTCTCAGTTCCTACTAACTTCCCAGTTCTCAGGTTGTGCGCTAACCTCAGAGTCTGTGGTGAGTGTGCCTGGGCTTTGACAGTTTCTGTCCCTAGGATGACGGAGTGGGAGACAGCTGCACCTGCAGTAGCAGAGACCCCCGACATCAAGCTCTTTGGGAAGTGGAGCACCGATGATGTGCAGATCAATGACATTTCCCTGCAGGTGAGGGGGGTGTAATGGTTGTGCTTCCCAGCTGGGGGTGGGGTCGCTTGAAACTTGTAGCTGTCCCACTAAGTAGAGTTGAAGATGGGACAGGTAAAGAAGGGATCCCTGGATCACCACACCCATCGTGTCTGTTTTTCCTTGTATCCTGTTAGAGGTTGCTACAGTTTTTGTCAGGAGATGGTTCCTTCCTCAGAGGGAGTATCATATCCCACAAGTTGTTTAGTTAATTGTTTTGTAGTGAAATACACAATTTATTTATCTTTTTAGTTTCATATATTTTATTTTTTAAAGGTCATCTATAAGTTTTGAGTGTTCTTATTTTACTCAAGTATTGAAGATGACAAGGACAATACTTCATTCAGGCTATAAAATTTTATTTAAATTATATGTTTTAGAATTAAATAAAAATGGACAATATTTTTCAAGTTCAGAAGTTGTGCCTTGGAGGGAAGAGTCAAATTATAAAGATTCAAATGCCTAAAAATCTAAATGCCTTACCGTCATCCCTCAGTATCTGAGGAGTGTTCTTTCCAAGAGCCCCCAAGTTTACCAAAATCTGCAGATGCTCAAGTCCCATAAAGTGTCAGGGCCCAACGTTATCATTTTGTGTGGGGAAATCCAGTTGTCCCAGCAGCTTTTGTTTTCATCTCTTGGAGTTTTCTGTATTGTACTTAAATTGAGGCAATAAAATGTAACTTCAATCTCATTTATACATTATATGTATATGTTCTAGCACCATTTTTTGTTTGTTTTTGCAAGAAAATGAACCCTTTTATTATGATTAAAGGGTCAGTACACCAAGATGACATAGCAATCCTATATGTGTATGCACCAAACAACAGAACTTTGAAATACATGAAGCAGAAACTTACAGAACTTGTAAGAGGAATAGACAGTTTCTCAATTATACTTCAGGACTTCATCATCCCTCTCCCTGCAACTGACAGAAATACTAGACAGAAAGTCAGGAAGGATGTAAAAAGTCTGAGTAATAACCCCAACCAAGAGGATTGTGAAGACATTTATAGAAACTTCACCCAGTGACAGCAAAATACACATTCATTTCAAGAAGCCTTACAGAACATTCAGCAAGATATACCACACCCTGGGTCATAAAACAAACTTGAATAAATTTAAACAATCAAACCAAACGTGAAACAAATAAGAAATCAGTAACAAAAAGATACCAGAAAATGCTCCAAACAGTAGGAAATGAAACAATATACTTCTAAATAATACACGGGTGATAGAGGAAGTCTCTAAGGGAATCAAGGGGTATTTAGAACTGAATAAATTGTAATGAAAACTTGTGGGATAAAGCTGGAACAGGAACTTTTTATAATAATGATTTGTTAGAAAAGAAAAAAAAGTTTCAAATCAATAATCTCAGCACCCCTCAAAAAATAAAAAGAGCAAAATACAACTAAAGCAAAGTAGAAGATAGGATATCATAAAGATCAGAACAGAAATCAGTGAAATTAAGAACAGAAAGGTAAAGGGACTTCCCTGGCGGTAAAGTGGTTAAGACTTTGTGCTCTCAATGCAGGGGGCATAGGTTCGATCCCTGGTTGGGGAACTAAGATACCCCATGCGCAGCACCATTTGTTGAAGAGAGTATTTATCCCATTGAATGGTCTTGGCACCCTTGTTGAAAATCAGTTGAGCAAGGATGTAAGGGTTTGTTTCTGAACTCTATTTCATTGGTCTCTATGCCTATCCTTTTGCCAGTACCACACTGTCTTGTAATAGGGTTTTTTGGGGGGTTTTTTTGGTGGTACGCGGGCCTCTCACTGTTGTGGCCTCTCCCATTGCAGAGCACAGGGTCTGGACGCGCAGGCCTAGTGGCCACGGCTCACGGGCCCAGCCGCTCCGCGGCACGCGGGATCCTCCCGGACCAGGGCACGAACCCGCATCCCCTGCATCGGCAGGCGGACTCTCAACCACTGCGCCACCAGGGAAGCCCTGTAATAGGTTTTGAAATTGGGAAATGGGAGTTCTCCCACTGTATGTTGCCCCCATACTGTTTTACACTTGGCCTCATTAGGACTTTTGTGGGGCCTTCATAAAAAGAAATTTGTTTTGTGACTGCATTGGTATAATGACGAATAAAATTCAGGTTTGATCATATTTTTCCCTTTCTTCTTTTAAAAGAAATTAAAACTTTTTGTTGCCTCTAAATATATCATGGTACCTAGGTACTGAGCCTAACAGAATTCAAACCTGTTTTTCACTCAATGTCTTATAGAACTGTTTTCCTTCATGGGTTTGTTGGGGGAGAGGTCTGCAAACTTAAAAGGGCCAGTTAGTAAATGTTTTATAAAGTCTTTGTAGGTCACATGTGGTCTGTCACATGCGTGTTTGCTTCTTTGTTTTCTTTTTCTTGCTTTTTTTTGTACAACCCTTTAATAATGTAGAAACGATTTTTCACTTTCCTCTGGTCCTCTCCTAGGGGCTGGGAAAGCAGAAGTCAGCTGGTATCAGAGTTCTCACTCTCTTGAAAGCTGTGCTGGGCTCTACCATGGGGCCCAACAGCTTGACCAAACACTTGCTGGGGCATTTGGTATTCGCAGTTTTTTTTTTTGGCACAGTGTGAGTCCCTGCATGGACACCTGTCTGTCTACTTGCCTGTTTGTGCAAGTGGTCCTCTCCCGGCTAGACACCAGACTGTTGTGCCTACATCAGAATCCTCTGTGTTCTTTTCCTGTTAATCCTTGTATTTGTAGAAACTCATTGTTTGTACATGTTCTCATGTGTGTGTGGTAGAATGACTTTGTGTAGGTTTCGTACTGGAAATATCAAAAGTGGTCCTCACATAGACAGTTCTCTGACTCAACCCCCTCGAATGGTTTAGTGTTTCTAGACACTATCTTGGAATATGTATGTATATATAGGCAAGATTGTTGAATGATTGTTTTGAAACACTGGTTCTCTGGGTTAGTTCCCCCCACCCCTACCCCTTTAGGGGTACATTTTTGGGGGTCAGTAATGAGGAGTGCTACTGGCATACTACAGTGCACGGGACAGCCCCTCCAGAACAAAGAGTTATTTGACATAAAACGTCAGTGCAGAGTGAAGAACACTTTTAAAACAAGACTGGTATCGTGGGTGGTTGTCTACTTAGTTTTCCATAGCCTTCCTCCCATTAGAAAGGAAGTACTCTTTTTAGTGTCCTGGTAAAGTCACTTGCTTCGGTTTTACTTTTCTGTGGCAGGCAGGTGGGTGGGAGCTACCCTGAGTGGGTGTTCAGTCTCTCTGGTCCCCTGCCAAGATCCGTCCTGCTCCTGACCGTGGTCCCTTCACCCCCTCTTCCTGCTGCCCCAGGATTACATCGCAGTGAAGGAGAAGTATGCCAAATACCTGCCCCACAGTGCAGGGCGCTACGCGGCCAAGCGCTTCCGCAAGGCGCAGTGCCCCATCGTGGAGCGCCTCACCAACTCCATGATGATGCATGGCCGCAACAATGGCAAGAAGCTCATGACTGTGCGCATCGTCAAGCATGCCTTTGAGATCATCCATCTGCTCACAGGCGAGGTAGGGCCCTGAGGCCAGGTGGGGCAGAGTGCCCTTAGTACACCCTAAAGCCAATGGCCGCCCCACGATATGCATGCCAGGGCGCTCCAGTTTTAGGGGTGAAGGGTCGGGGAGGGATGCTTGCCCGGTATCTGGCTCATGGCCCCCTTCTTTTAGAACCCCCTGCAGGTCCTGGTGAATGCCATCATCAACAGCGGCCCCCGGGAGGACTCGACCCGCATTGGGCGAGCTGGAACAGTGAGGCGGCAGGCCGTGGACGTGTCCCCGCTGCGCCGTGTGAATCAGGTGGGCTTGGGGCTTTGGGGCACACGTGGGTGGCCAGGAACAGCCACCAGGCTCTGGCAGAATCCTGCCTGGGGCAGCAGAGGCTGGCAAGTGGGAATGTTCGTCTCTGTCTGCATGTTTACCTGAGTGTCAGGTAATGAAGGCTTCCTGGATTCCCACCCCACGCAGAGCACGTCCTAGCTCTGGGCCCTCTCCTGGGCAGCATTAGATTGAAGGGCCCGTTTCATTTGGGTATATGTTTTTACACTGTTTTTTTTTATTTTCTTGGACCATTTGAGAATCAGTTGCAGGTGTTTTGACCATTTCCCTGTTAACATTTCAGTGGGTGTCCCCCTAGAATAAAGATGTTCTGTCCCCACCCTCACCCCCAAGAAATGTAACAGCAATCTAACATTTGACATTACATCACTGTTACAGTTTATGGAGCTGTCCCCAAGCATACCCTTTCTAGCTGTTCGTTTTCAGTCAAGGGTTCCAGGCCAGGAACACATTGCATTTCCCTGTCATGGCTAGTTTTAAGTCACCTGTCATCAGGGACCCAGCTTCAGCCTTTGTGTCCGCACACTTTTTTGTGCCCCTCAGTCTGATCCCAGATCTAGCAGCATGGCACCTGGGCAGCGCTGTGGGCTCCCACTGTGTCTTGCCTCAGTTGGCCTGCGGATGGCAACGTGGTAGGCAGCATTTGTTGGGTCCCAGGGTACTGGAGAGCCGTGTCCCTGCGTGGTGTAGGGGCAACCCCTACTTAGCACAGGAACCCCTGTGCTCCCTAGGCCATCTGGCTGCTGTGCACAGGTGCTCGTGAGGCCGCCTTCCGGAACATCAAGACCATTGCCGAGTGCCTGGCAGACGAGCTCATCAACGCTGCCAAGGTGGGTGAGGACACCTGCGGGGGGGGGGCACGAGTCTCAAGGGGAGGGTCCTCCGACATTGGAACTAACCATCCCTTCTTGCAGGGCTCCTCCAACTCCTACGCTATCAAGAAGAAGGATGAGCTGGAACGTGTGGCCAAGTCCAACCGCTGATTGCCTGGCCACAGCTGCAATAAACCTGTTTGCCCTTTGGGGTGGCCCCACCCACCTGTGCCACTGTCTGTGCTCAATGGGGAAGGGTATCTGGGAGCAGGGGGTGAGGGGCAGGATGACTGGTGTTTCTGAGGAGCTGCCCATGTTCCTGGCATGTCTTCTGGTCTGTTGGGACCTGGACCCACCAGGGAAGTGCTCGGCTCAGGAAGCACCACTGACTCAGAACCATGGCACCCTGGGCTGCAGGCCTGGCTGCCTGGACCGTTCCAGCAGGTGTTGGAAAATGAGGGGTGGGGTTGTCCTGGCAGAGATGTCACTGGTCTGGGGAGGGGCTTGGTGGCTGCAGCCCACTGCCCTGAGAGGTGTGTTGCCAGGAAGCAGCCCCAGGGTGAGGAAGCCAAGGCCTGGGCTCTGGACCAAGACAGTTTCTAGCCCCTTGTCATTGGCTGGAGAGGGCTGGTCTGGTCCAGTCTACTGTGGGGTCAGCCTGCCCGGGACTCTAGAAGTCCCACTCTTCTTCCTGGACACGCTGCCCCTGCCCAGAGCCACTGATAGCCCAGGTTGCACTCACCCCACCAGTGGCTCTAGGTGGAGGATTCATGAGGTGTTGAAGACTGGGAGTGGTGGTGGGGACCCCCCCTCCTGATGAGCCTGGACTGTCAACGTCCTGTCAGCCTGTGCCTCCTTCCTTGCACCCCCGACATCTGGCCGATGTCGGGCTTGGTGTTCCCTGTCCTGGTGGCCACCTCCCTAGGGGCGGGGAGGGCAGTGTGACAGGTGTGGTGGGAACCTGGCATCTGGAGGGAGTGGCCCCACCACAGGCACCCTCCCATGGGGAGGAGCATTAGTATCCAGCGGCAGGTAGGCCGAGGGTTGCGGGCAGAACAGGCAAGGAGGTGCCAGCCAGAGGGAGGAGGCACCAGCAGGTGGGAAGAGCCTGCTGGCCCGCTGGGGTCTGTCACTGGGGAGTCTGACTCCTGGGCTGCTGGCCACCTATCCTGAAGCTTCCATCCTCCTTCATCTGCTTTTCCCGTTTGTCTTCTGTGGTCTCCGAGGGTCTGTCTCTGCCCAGCTTTCCTGGGAGTCTCTGTCTCCTCTCCACGCCTGTCTGGGATCCTTCCTGGAGTCACCCAGGTCCACCTGGCTCTTGGCTGGGGCATCCCCCAAGTGTAGCTCAGAATCTGCGGTGCTCCGTTTGTCTGTCCCTGTCCCTAATCCTCTTCGGAACCCCTCTGGGTCTCACCTGCCTGTGTGCCTCCAGTCCAGATCTCTACTTGCACACTCCTCTGTCCCAACTCCCAGTCTCCTTGCCTCCTGGGCTCTGCTTCCCCTTCTCTGGACGCCCCTGCCCCGTGTGGGGTGATCCTTCCAGAGCCCAGCCCCTGACCCTCCCCAGATCCCCTCTGCCGTCTCCCCCCGGCCCCTTCGCTGCCTGACCGCCTGTCCCCGCAGGCCGGGTCCAGATGCCCTGCCCTCGGCCGCCCTGGATCCGCCGCCCCCGGGTCCCCCTGGGCTCGGAGCCTAGCATCCCGGGCTCGCCGTCCACACTCCGGCCCCCCAGCAGGGGAGAGGACGAAGACGAGGGTGGTGAGGAGGAAGGGGACGGCAGCCAGGGACCCATCCTGCCGCCCGCGTCCCCCGTGGAATGCCTCATCTGCGTGTCGCCCTTCGACAGCGTATTCAAGCTGCCCAAGTGCCTGGACTGCAGCCACGTCTTCTGCCTCGAGTGCTTGGCTCGTCTGTCTCTGGCCACGGCGGGCGGCGGCGACGCGGTGGCCTGTCCCGTGTGCCGCGCGCCCACGCGCCTGGCCCCACGCCGCGGGCTCCCCGCGCTGCCCACGCAGCTCGGCCTGCTGCCCGGCTCCGCACGCGCCCCGCCGCCGCTCCAGGGCTCCGTGCGCTTCGACCGCCGGCGCGGCCTGCTCTACGTGCGGCAGCCGCCGCCCGCGCCCGGACCGCGCAAGGCCCGCCCCCCGCCGCCGCCGCCGCCGCTGCGCCTCGGCCGCCCGCTGTCGCGCCGCCTGACGCTGGCCAGCTCGGCCCGGGTCTTCCACGCGGCCGTCGCCCTGGCAGTGCTTGTGGCCGCGGGCCTCGTGGTCACGGGCCTCTACATCATCTTCCTCATCCCGCGCGCCACCACCTCCAGCCCCGCTCGGCCCCAGCTCGTGGCGCTCGCCGCGGCGCCCGGCTTCTCCTGGTTCCTGCCTCGGCCCACGCCGGCGGCGCCCTGGATCCCCGGCTGGATGCCGCGCCCCGTGGGCCATGACCTGAACGCCGCCCCACCGGGGGCTGCAGAGGACGCGCTGGAGCCCGAGGGGGTTCCCGAAGAGACAGAGACGCCGGACGGGTCCTTGGACCGCAGGTGGGGGGCGGAGGCTTGGCCTGACTGGGCCCCGCGGGCACGCGGCGGGTGGAGGCGGTGGGGGGCGCAGTAAAAGCATCCGCGCCGCAGGCCCTGCCTCAGACCTGGGGACCCCAGTGTCATCCTGATGTTCGCCATGATCCCCGTGGAGGCCTTAGAGGGCGCATGGCAAGCACCCATTTCTCTAGAGAGGCCTGGCATCATTAGCACGGAGCAGGGACCCTCTCAAGGAGCACCCCTGACACCAATCTCTGTGGGCATCCAGCTGTGGGACCCCCATGTCTGTAAAGGTCCTGCTGGGAGGCACTCATACAGCTGGGGGTACACTCGATCCTCAGCTCTTGTGGGAGTCCAGCTGCAGGGTCCCTCTGACCAACATCGTGCAGTGGCCCTGCTAGGGGTACCCCATCCCTGATCCTCGTAAGTGTCCTACTGAATACACCCCAATCATCAGAACTCCAGGAGAACGCTCATCCTTGGCTGGCACCAGAGCTTAAGTCTCTGATTTACTCATCCTTTGGGCTTTCTGCAGGTGCTGGGGGCCCCCATCTTTGGATGGCAGACTATTCCCTGGCCACACCTGTGAGTGGCCCACTGCAGGACCAACCACCCCACTCCTCCCCAGGCTGTGGAGTTGCTGCCTGCAGGCTGAGCCTGGGTGGGATCCAGCCATCTCCATGTTGGTCCTGCATTTGCTGCCTTACAGATCTGGCTGGGGCTTGGGCTTGAAGGGGGAGGTGTGGCCTGGCCAGGACTGGGGAGAGACAGACAGGGCCTGAGCCTCAAAAACTGGCTTCCACTTGGGTCCTGAATATCAACTTGCAATGGGACCTCGATTTCCCCTATGGCTAGTGGCTTCTGAGATTCTCCTAATATGCTGAGGGGCAGCTGCGGTCACTGAGCCTCAAAGAGGCCAAGGTTGCCCTCTGGGTCAGACAGTGTCATGTGATTTGGGGTGAGGGATCGCTCCTGGACATCCCTGGCCACTCTCCTTAGCCACTAGAGCCCTCATCACCCCCATCTCCACTCATTAAATACTCAGTGTCGGTTACTTCACCTCCTCCAGGGCTCCATCAGCATTTTGTGGCAAGCCTGCTGTACACCAGGGCGAATGAAGCCTCAGCCCTCCTTCAGCAGGGAGAGTGGTCCTCCTCTCAGAAGCCTTCCTGGGTTAGTCACAGTGGTGTAGATAGCAGCCACCTTCTGCACAAACTAAACATGGACTTTCTGTCTCCCCCTCAGGCCCTGGAGCCCCGAGTCTGCCTCACTTCACCCCAGGTTGGGATCCAATATGCCCCTCCTCATGCCTTCCCTCCTAACCCCCAGGCTGGGAGAGTTACGGTGAGGGAGTAGAACTGGCAGGGATGGGCCCAGCCAGGGGGGTCAGAAGGGGCCCTTGGCTGGTGGTGCACGGAAGAGAAAGATGATGCTTTCTGCCTGAGGGTGTTCAAGGAAGGCTGCCTGGAGGAAGAGGCCTCGGGGCTGTATCTTTTTTTTTTTTTTTTTTTGCGGTACGCGGGCCTCTCACTGTTGTGGCCTCTCCCATTGCGGAGCACAGGCTCTGGACGCGCAGGTTCAGCGGCCATGGCTGATGGGCCCAGCCGCTCCGCGGCGCGTGATATCTTCCCGGACCGGTGCAAGAACCCGTGTCCCCCGCATCGGCAGGTGGACTCTCAACCACTGCGCCACCAGGGAAGCCCGGGGCTGTATCTTTAAGGATGCTAAGGGGTAACGCCAGCTGGCATTGAGGCGGGGGTGGGGGGGGCCCTAAGCGGGGAGCTGGTGGCTGAGGGCAGTGGGCAGAGCTGGCTCCTCCCTGTCCTAACGTGCTTCCTCCTCGGGACTGTGGGGAAGGGTTGCTTCTCCACCCTCCCAGCTGGGAGCCTGAGACCTCAGTCTCTCTTCCCGTAAAATGAAGCTGACTTCGATGTCTGCCCGCCCACTGCCCACGAACAAAGGGGCTGCCTGAAACCACCCCGGGGCTAGGATCAGAGGGGACTCCTCCCGACACTTGCCTGCCAGCCACTGTGGCCACCTGGAGCTGTGCTCTCCCGGCCCTCCCAATGCCCATTCCATCCCTGCCGGACGCACCCCCCCCCCCCCCCCGCAACGTATCTGCCCCAGGCTTGCTCCTCCTTCCACTGGTCCCAATGCCTGTGAACGCCCAGAGAGTGGGGGTTAGCCTCAGTGCCTGGCATGGGTGCCCAGGGACGCCTTTACCGGCCAGACTTTGGTTCTCGCTTCTGTAAAACGGGAGACAATAAACTACTTGCAGGAAGAATTCGTTCATCCACAAGTATTTATTGAGCGCCTGCTGTGTACCAAGGGGGGACTCGGGGCACCTTGTGAACGAGGGACTTCGCATGGCAGATGGTGTCCAGAGGGCTGAGGAGAGGAGCCATCATCTTGGCGACACTGCCTCCCCCTCCACGCTCGTGGGGCCCTCAACTCCCCAAACCTTTTCCAGGCCCTCCGCCAGGTCTCCTGCGTTTGCCCCCGAGGGGCGCCAAGTGCTCCACTCTACCGGGATCCAGCCAGCCTTTCTCCTCACGAGGGTCGGGGAGGCCTCTGCCCACACCACACTCGTCTCCTGTCATTGGGGCCTCTTGTGTTCAGGCCGAGGGAATAAGGCCCACGGGGGGCCCTCGCTGGACCCTGAGAGCGGAAGTGTCCAGCTTACAGATGGGGAAACTGAGGCTGGGGGCGGGGCAGGGCGTGGATTCGAACAGGGACCAGAGAGCTTTCTGCAAAACACCTCCCCTCAACTCCACACCCTGACAGGGCAGCCTCGCTTTTCCTTCCTCCCCGGGCCCCGAAACCGCAGCTCTCCTCCGTCCTCCGAGTTTGCCATCCTCTGAGTCTTTCCCGCTCACAAACCTAAGCGGTGTTCGAGGCGGGGAAAGCTAGGAGGCTGTCAGCAACGCGGACCAATCGGAGGCCGCATTCTGGGATGGGGGCGTGACATTAATTGCCATAGCAACCTGGCCCGCCTTCGCCCCGCCACTCTGTTGGGCTGCGCGCGCATCTTGCCCCTCCCGGAGCCTGGTGGGAGAAGCAGAGAAGGCGCGCCAGTGCTGATAGCCAATCGAAAGCTTGAGACTGTCGTTGCTATGGCGATTTTGCCCGCCTTCGGCCTGTCGAGCGCATCGTCTGTGTGTGTGTGCGCGTGTGCGTGTGTGTGTGTGTGCGTGTGTGTGTGGCATTGGGGGAGGCGTGTGTGTGTGTGGCATTGGGGGAGGCGTGTGTGTGTAATTGGGGAGGCGTGTGTGTGTGTGTGTGGAACTGGGGGAGGCGTGTGTGTGTGTGTGGAACTGGGGGAGGCGTGTGTGTGTGTGTGTGTGTGTGTGTGTGTGTCCGACCAATCAGGAGCCCGAAGCTGAAGCGAAGGCCGACCTGGGAAGTGCTGGGATCCTCCGTCCCAAGGGGGAAACAGGCTGGAATGGGGAGCGTCTCCCCTAGGGGCACACACCTTGGCGGGGCAGAGCTGGGCCTGTCCTCCTGAGCTGCGACTTCCTCTGCCCTGTCAGTCTCTGCAGAGGCTTGGGCCAGAGGGGCCAGGAGAGACCTATGACCTGCGTCCCTCTTTCTGGGGCATGTATGTTTCCACTCTAATGGCCATGGAAAACTCCACATTGGGTATGGGACTTCTCCCAGGAATCTTCCAGAAATCTACTCGTTTTTATTTTTAATAATAGCTTTCTTGAAATGTAATTCACACACCATACAATTTGCCCATTTAGAGTGTACAATTCATCGGGTTGTTAGTATGATCACACAGTTTATGCAGCCATCACCACTATCGAATTCCAGAACATTTACAAAAGAAGCCCCATACCCTTTCGAGTCATGTCCCATTTCTCCTTTTCCTCAACCCCTGGCAACCGTTAGTCTACTTTTTGTCTCTATGGATTTGCCTATTCAGGACATTTCGTACCAATAGAATCATACAGTTTGTAGAAATCCACTCTTAAAAACAGCAGTGTGTGGATGTTCTTCCCAACTGGTGGGGCCAGCTCAGCCATGAGTGTGGACTCTGAAGCCAGAGAGATGTGGGTGTGAGTCCTACTCCTATTATGGCCTTGTTCTTAGCCCTTCTGAAACTCACTCTCCACTTGGGGAGTGGTGGGGTGTACACTTGGCCTTGGGCTCTCCTGGCTTCACTCAGGCCGTGCTCCCTGCTCTCAGGTACTGGTGGACTGTGACAGGGCTGAGGGTCTCTGCTGGATTTTGAGGAGCCACAAGAGGCCAGACACAACAGGAGCAGATGGGCCCTGGGGGCTTGTCCTCTGGCCAGCGTTGTTTCAGGCCAAGCATTTGTCCCAGTGAGCCATGGACCTACTCAATATCTGTCGCATGCTGAAATTTCATCTCATAGTTCTTTCCTTATCTCAAGGGGCCCCTGTGATATTTGCCAGAGTCTGGGCTGGCTGCTGAGGTTGTAGCAGTGAACAAGAAGGTCACAGATGTTCTTATTTCTCTCTTCCTTAGAAGTCACGTTCCAGGGCAGAGCTGGACAGTCCACAGCCAGACAAACCATTCATAGTATTCTTTAGGTCAAAGCTAAGTGTTCTGTAGAAGACAAAGCAAAATGATGTCACAGAGACTGGCGGGGGCCCAACTTCGATGGGGGGCTCAGGGAGTAGGAGCACAGATGCCCAAACAAGGCAAGCAGAGGCCAGGGAACAGCCTGCAAGGCTGAGAAAATGGCAAGAGCAAAGGCCCTGATGCAGGGACAGGCTTACTGGCACCGTGAGAAGCAGAGGGCCATTGGAGGAGGGGTGGCCAAGACGGACAGGAGTGTGGGAGGGTTGATGTTGGTAAAGAGCACTTAGTGATACGTGGGTTCTTTTGTTTCTCTTTCTTTCTTAAGGTATTAATTTAGGAAGCCAGTCTGGGTACTTTATGAGCTTCATGTTCTCATACTTGAGGTATCCCCAAGATAAGGAGGCAGCTTATTCTTGAGAGATGCTGCCTGTTTTCCAGGGGGTTTAAAGCCTCATCGTGTTTTGTGCTAAGAAGTAGGCTACAGTTGGGACTTCCCAGGTGATCCAGTGGGTAAGACTCCGCGCTCCCAATGCAGGGGGCCCTGGTTCAATCCCTGGTCAGGGAACTAGATCCCACATACATGCCGCAACTAAGACCTGGAGCAGCCAAAAAAAATAATTTTTTTTAAAAAAAGAGGGGGCAGGAATAGAGACACAGACGTAGAGGACATGGTTGGGGGGGGGAAGGGAAGCTGGAACAAAGTGAGAGAGTGGCATGGACATATATACACTACCAAATGTAAAATGGAGAGCTAGTGGGAAGCGGCCATGTAGCACAGGGAGATCAGCTCGGTGCTTTGTGACCACCTAGAGGGGTGGGATAAGGAGGGTGGGAGGGAGATGCAAGAGGAAGGCACTACGGGGATATATGTATAGCTGATTCACTTTGTTATAAAGCAAAAACTAACACCATTGTAAAGCAATTATACTCCAATAAAGATATTAAAAAAAATAGAATTAGGCTACAGTCTTGAAGAAGACATTGATCTTTCTGCCTGTATTAGTTTCTGTCTCAGCCTTTTCTATTGTCATATATCGTTGCTGGGAGAATCCGGCACTGCGCTGGGAGGGGACACCTGGAAGCTTGTGCCTGGTCTCTCCTAGAACCTGCCCTGTATGCCTCTTTCCTTTGCCAATTTTAATTTGTACCTTTTCATTGTAATAAACTGTAACTAAGAGTTTGACAGATTTTCTGAGTTCAATGCGTCCTTTTAGTCAGTCTTCAGAACCGAGGGCTCTGAGGTAGCTCCTACCTGTCTGGCAGGGCTTGGCACGGCCGCCTCCTGCCAGCTGCTGACTTGTGATGGGAGGGCGCCCTCGCGATCTTCGATCTTCACCTGCAGGCAGCGCTGGAGTCAGTCGCACTGCAACTGCTGAGTGTGGCCATCCCCATCCTCTCCTCCTCCAGCAAATTCCTTCCAGCCACCTTTGTTTTACACGCCGCTCCTCTGGTTAAATTCTTCAGCTCTATGACTTCGTAATCAGGGGTCAGCAAACTTTTTCTGTAAAGAGCCAGATAGTAAATATTTTCTCCTTTGCAGGATGTGAAGTTTCTGGTCACTGCTCAACTCTGCCACCATAGAGTCAAAGTACCATAAACAATATGTAAATGCATGGCATGGCTGTGTTCCAATAAACCTCTATTTATGGACGTGGAAATCTGAATTTCATGTAATTTTCATGTCATGAAATAGTATTCTTTTGATTTTTTTTTCAATCACTAAAAAAATGTAAGAACTGTTCTCATTTTGGGGACGAGACAAAAATAGAAAATGGCCTGTATTTGGCCCACAGGCTGTAGTCTGCTGAGCCCTGGCTTAAATTACTCACGACTCTCGACTTTGATTTCCAGGGATCCCTAGAAGCGAGTGTCCTTTCCTGACTGGCTGTGTGCATGTGGTCTGAGAAGCATCATTCACGTCTGCACCAGGCTGGAGTATGGCTCTTCTGATCCAGCCCACTCTGGGTGGTCCCCCCAACCCCCCATGGGATACAGACTTGGCTCATCAACACAGGTGGCCCCTCCCTTGCCAAGAGGCCAGTCCAGAGCTTGATGCTCCCAGCAGTTCTGGACTTCCCCCTTAAGCAGAGTGAAGGGCTCTGTAGTGGGAAGAATAATGGCCCCCAAAGATATCCATGTCCTTATCCCTAGAATGCGTGAATGTTACTTACCTTATATGGCTGAAGAAACTGCAGATGTGATAGAGGATCTTAAAATGGGGAGATTATCCTGGATTCTTTGGGTAGGCCCTCAGTGTAATCACAGGTACCCTTCAAGAGGGAGACAGAGGAGACAGAGAAAGAGATGTGACGACGGAGGCAGAGATTGGAGTAATGTGGCCACAAGCCAAGGAAGGCTGGCAGCCACCAGGAGATGGAAGGGGCAAGGAACAGATTCTCCTCTGGACACTATGGAAGGCACGTGATCCTGCTGACACCTTGATTCTGGACTTCTAGCCCCCACAACTGTCAGACAATAAACGTCTGGATTTTTTGGTTTTGTTTGTTTATTTATTTATTTATTGGCTGCGTTGGGTCTTCGTGGCTGCACACGGGCTTTCTGTAGTTGCGGCGAGCGGGGGCTAATCTTCATTGCAGTGTGCGGGTGGCCTTCAGTAGTTGTGGCACGCAGGCTCAGTAGTTGTGGCTCTCGGGCTCTAGAGCACAGGCTCAGTAGTTGTGGCACACGGGCTTAGCTGCTCCGTGGCATGTGAGATCTTCCCGGACCAGGGCTCGAACCTGTGTCCCCTGCATTGGCAGGCGGATTCTTAACAACTGAGCCACCAGGGAAGACCTGTCTGTTGTTTTAACTCACCCAGTTCCTGGTCCTTTGTTATGGCAGCCTAAGAAATGAATACGCCTATTGTTCCTTCCCCTTTCTGGACATTCCACCCTCTTGCCATTTCTTTTTTCTTTTTTTGGCCACGCCACACGGCTTGCAGGATCTTAGTTCCCCGACCAGGGATCGAACCCAGGCCCCCAGCATTGGAAGCGCAGAGTCATAACCACTGGACCAACAGGGAACTCCTAGGATTGCCATTTCTAGTCTGACTTCCTCCCCTGCCTGTTTCCCACCTCTCTGTTCTCTGTCCTCTGCCTCTTATCTGCTCCTCTCTGCAGTGCTCCTTCACTCTTCACTGCTCCTTCTGCAGTGCTCTCCGACTCGGCCTTCACTTAGTGTATCATGAGGTGTGCACGTATGCTTGAATAGTCCTTGAACACCAGCTACTCAGTTACAGCTGGATTTTCCTGGGCCTGAACACATCCTTCTACACAATGTTCACAGATGAAACCCATTTACAGAGGAGTGTGTTTGAGAGTCTTCCTCTAAGCAGACTATCCATCTTCTGTACTTCATCCCTGTCTCCTTGCCCTTCATGAGGAATCTTCCACTCTGTGATCTTGCACAATAGCCCATTAACCTGACTCAAGCCTCCTCAATGGACATATTCTGGGTGTCAGACACACACGTGTGATGGGGCTGTCCTCTCCTATCAAAGTCAAGATGCACTTTTGCCAGCATTTCTTGGCTTTCCCGTTGTTCACTTGGAGTGCGGGATGAGGAGGCATCTTTCAAGCAGGGTGCTTCTGTAAGAGTGTCACAAGTCCTCAAGGGAGGTCCTTCCACCCAGAAGACCACCCCTGTGACACATGTAGTCCAGTCTTTTTTTTTAAATCTAAAATGTGTTTATTAGGATGGTTTCCCATTCATCTTGATTCAGTGTGCTTTTAGTGCCTTTTTTTTTTAACGTGTGGTTCAGTCTTAAAGACTCACACTTAGCTGAGCATTAAGAAATAATCCTTGGTGCTTCCCTGGTGGCACAGTGGTTGAGAGTCCGCCTGCCGATGCAGGGGACACGGGTTCATGCCCCGGTCTAGGAAGATCCCACATGCCACGGAGCGGCTGGGCCCGTGAGCCATGGCCGCTGAGCCTGCGCGTCCAGAGCCTGTGCTCCACAATGGGAGAGGCCACAACAGTGAGAGGCCCGCGTACCGCAAAAAAAAAAATGATAATAATCATAGAGTTAAATGTGTACAACTGTACAACTTCTAGAAGATAACATGGGAAAAAAAATCTAGGTGACTTTGAGTTTGGCATTGAGATGACTTTTGGATACAACACAAAAAGCATGATCCATGAAGAAAAAAATTCAGTTGGACTTATCTAAAATAAAAAGTTCTGCTCTGTGAAAGATACCATGAAAGAGAATGAAAAGACAAGCCATAGACTAGGGGAAAATATTTGCAAAACATAAATCTGATAAATGACTTTTATCCAAAATGTACCAAAAAAACCCCCCACAAATAAACAAAGCCTTTTAAAATTCAAGAATACGAAGTCAGTTTTAAAAGGATAATGCGGACTTCCTTGGCAGTCCAGTGGTTAAGACTCTGCACTTCCACTGCAGGAGGCGTGGGTTCGATCCCTGGTAGGGGAACTAAGATCCCGTATGCCACGTGGCACGGCCAAAAAAAAAAGCAAAAGATCTGAACAGACACCTCACCAAAGAAGATACACAGATGGCAGATGAAAATACTCTCAACATCATATGTCTTTAAGGAATTGCAAATTTAAACAGTATCACTACATACCTATTAGAATGGCTAAAATCCAAAATACTGACAACAGGAGGAACCAGAACTCTCACTCACTGCTGGTGAGAATGCAAAATGATATAACCACTTAGGAAGACAATTGGCAGTTTCATACAAACTTAAATACAGTCCTAGCATATGATCCATCAGTCACATTCCTAGGTATTTATATAAATGCGGTGAAAACATGTCCATACAGACACTAGAACAGGAATGTTTATAACAGGTTTATTCATAATTGCTTAGAGCTGGAATCAAACTGAGATCCCTTTCGATAGGTAAATGAATAAAGAAACTGGTACATTCATACAATGGAATATTATTTAGCAATAAAAAGAACTGAGCTATCTAGCCACAAAGAGGCATGGAGGAATCTTAAATGTGTATTCCTAAGTCAAAAAGTCAGTCTGAAAAAGGTACATACTGTATGATTCCAACTTTATGACTTTCTGGGAAAGGCCAGACTATAGAGACAGTAAAATAGTGATTGCCAGGGACTCAGGGGGAGAGAGGGGTAGATGGAGCAGAGGGGATTTTTCATGCAGCAAAACTATTCTGTATGATACTGTAATGATTGACATGTGTATAAAAGAAACCGTAAATTCATATTTCTTATTTTAAAAGCAACTGTATAAAACCAGTATAATTGTACTGTTTGGCCTATAACAAACAAATATATTTGCCAATAACAGCATAATGGAGGTGGGTGGGGCAAAGCTGTATTGGGCTAAGGAGATTACTCCAGAGAGTGACTCGAATCTAATTAATGGGTGTATTTATTTTTCCAACCTCATCAAACTTTGCACTTGAAATGAGTGCATTTCAGTTGCACCTCTCCACGGCCGGGGTCACCTCGGCTCGGTCACCGCGGGTACAGGGCGTGGTGGGACCTCCCCGACTCTCGCACCTCGCCCGCTCCGCTGGCCGCGGGCCCGGGGAGCCTCCTGGACGCCATGCCCCGCTGCCGCAGCCCTTTCTCTCCGCCCCGGCGCGGGTCCAAAGGAACTAAAGCCGACACTGGAAGTCCCTGCCCCGCCCACGAGGCTCTCCCGGAAATGCCCCTCTCCTGGGCTGTCATTGGCTCCGTCGGTACGGACGCAGTCTGCGACGTCACTTATGGGAAACGTAGTTCGCGCCCTCCCCGAACGAGGTCGCGGGTAACGCGGGCGCAGACTTAACGGAGGCGCACGGGCGGGGCGGGGCGGGACTTCCGGCGTTTCCCTGTGGTACTCGTTTTGCCGCCGCTGGTGGTCGGTGCGAGCACTTTTGAGGGCAGTGCTCGCACCGCAGAGACCACCCCGTCTGAGAGAAGCGCAGGGACCCTCGCCACGCCTTTGCTTGCTCCGTGACCCCCGGGCATGACTTGCTTTTCCTGAGACTCGCTGTCGTACCCTGAGAACGTCCCGAGGCTTCTCCCAGTCCTCGAGCACATTTTTCTCGGTCGGCCGGAGGCTCCAGCGCGCTGGACGGGGTGGCGGGTGCGGATCTCAGCTGCGTCCGCTGAAACTCTCCGCCCACAGGTTCCAATGGCAGAGGAGGCGCAGGTGAGTGGGAGGTGCGCCCCAGGCTCTCACCACCCGGATCCCCACCCAGCGGGTCCGGACTCTGAATGAGCCCGTGACAGGTGAGGAAGGCTATGACAGGTGAAGGAACAGTCTATGCAGAGATAGAGAAGAGGAGGGCTGGGGGTCTCGGAGCTCCGTGTGTGGATCCCGGCGGCTGAGGGTTGAAGGATGTACTGTAGGTCCTATGTGCAGAGCTGGGGGTTGTCTTTGGCTGTGGGCCATGGGAGGTGTGGGGTGGACGAGGCAGGATGGGATTGAAGATGCTGTCTGTGGTAGCGCACCGGAGACACACACCACTGTGCACAGTGGAACGCGGGAGTTGCCAGTGGGGTGGACTGGCGAGGCTGCGGTGAGGGTGTGGAGTTGTACCATGCTGCGGTACAGTTATGTGTCTGCATGCAGGAGGACAGACTGGAGGGCCCTTGGATGATGTACTCAGGCCTAAGAGAGAGAGAGGAGAACATAGTCTTTTTTCCTTATGAAAGGTGACCTCTGGGACACGGAGAGAATTGGCTGGCAGGAAATAGGGTGGGGCCCGAGTGCTTGGCGGGGTACATAGATGGCATCTCTCTGGTCACCAGCCTGTTGTTGTGGGCTGGATGCAGAATTTAGTAGCAGCATGAAGGGAGAGGCACCAATGGTACTGGGGGCCTTGGGAGTCCTCTGAGATTGAGGTGTTAGGAGGAAGGAGGTATGAGGGTATGTGAGGGGTGCGGGCTCAAAGGGAAAGATGATGTCAGTGAGAGCTGTGGCAGGACCTTGAGACACAGGTCAAGGGCATGGATGTGTTTCTCTGTTCATATTTTGGTTGGCTTTCTGCCCACTATTGACCCTAAGGCTCAGTTGAATTCATCATTACAGGCCCCTGTGACCTTTGAGGATGTGGCTGTGTATTTCTCCCGAGAGGAGTGGGGGATCCTTAATTTGACCCAGAGGAGCCTGTACCGTGATGTTATGCTGGAGAACTTTGCACTCATTGGCTCACTGGGTAAGTCTCTCACACTTTCCCTCAGCAAACTGACCACCTCTGCCTTTAATCCATGGGAAGTTCTGTGTATCTTAAAGCCCACAGAGGCTGTGTGCTCTTCCCCTGCCTCTCTCTGAGCAGCCCTGTTGGCAGCCTCAACACCTGCTGCCCTACAGGCTCCTGGAGTAAGGCTTGGGGTTCAGATGTCTACAGTTTACCTAACAAATCCTATCCAGCTCTTCCTCTTTCTGGCTTCATGACTTTGCTGAAGCTGTGGGCCCTCTCTGTTCTGGTTTTGGCCTTCTTCCTCCAAAAGAAGTTTTATAGGGGCCTCTCTGGGCCAGGTGTGAGCCATGAATTTAAATCAGTAGATCAATTTGGGCAGGATTGCCGTTTTGTTTGTTTGTTTGTTTGTCGCGTTGAGTGGCTTGTGGGATCTTAGTTACCCGACCAGGGGTTGAACCCGTGCCCTCGGCAGTGAAAGCGTGGAGTCCTAACCACTGGACCGCCAGGGAATTCCCAGGATTGCCACCTTAATGTATTTCAATCCATGAACATGGTTGTCTTTCTATTTATTTAGCTCTGTAATTTTTTAAAGTGTTTTCAGTTTACAGGGTTAAATTTATTTCTAAATATTCATTTTAATGCTCTTTTAAGTGGAATTACTTTCTTAATTTTATTTTAGATTGTACATTGCTAGTGTATAGAAATATAATTGATTTTTGTATACTGATCTTGTATCCTGCAACCTTGCTAAACTCATTTATTTGTTCTAATGGTTATTCTTTTCGGTGGATTCCTTGGTATTTTCTCTCTATATAATGTCATGTCATCTGTGAGTAGAGATATTTTTACTTCTTTCTTTGCTTAACTGACTTGGTTGGCTAGAACCTCAGTACTTTATTGAATATAAGTTGTAAGAGTAGACATCCTTGTCTTGTTCCAGATCTTATGGGAAAAGCGTTCAGTCTTTCACTAATAAGTATGATGTTAGCCGTAGGTTTGTTGCATATGCCCTTTTCAGGTGAGGAAGTTCCCTTCTCTTGTTTGTTGAGGGCATTTATAGAGAAAAGTCGTTAGATTTTGTGCAGTGCTTTTCCATGTCTATTGAAATGACCATGTGATTTTTGTCCTTTATTCTGTTAACGTGGTATATTACAGTAATTGATTTTCTGTATTCATGAGTTATCAATGGTGTAGTTTTCTTTTCTGGTTATGTCTTTATTTGGATTGAGTATGAGGATAATTTTGGCTTCAGTGGATGAGTTGGGAAATGTTCCCTTCTCTTCTTTTTCTGGCACAGTTTGTGAAATATTGGTGTTAATTCTTTTCTTAAAAAAATATATTTATTTATTTATTTTGGGGTGCGTTGGGTCTTAGTTGTGGCACATGGGATCTTTTGTTGCGGCACGTGAGCTGCTTTCTAGTTGTGGCACATGGGCTCAGTAGTTGCTGCATGTGGGCTCTGTAGTTGTGGCACCTGGGCTTAGATGCCCTGCATGTGGCATCTTAGTTCCCCAACGAGGGATCCAACCCGAGTCCCCTGCATTGGAAGGTGGATTCTTAACCACTGGACCACGAGGAAGTCCCCTGGTGTTAATTCTTATTCCTGTGTTATTATTAATCTGTGAAGCCATCTCGGCCTAGGTTTTTTTTTTTCCTGTGAGGGAAGTTTTTTATTTTTATTTATTTATTTTTTTTGCAGTACGCGGGCCTCTCACTGTTGTGGCCTCTCCTGTTGCGGAGCACAGGCTCCGGACGCGCAGGCTCAGTGGCCATGGCTCACGGGCCCAGCTGCTCCGCGGCAAGTGGGATCCTCCCGGACCGGGGCACGACCCCGTGTCCCCTGCAACGGCAGGCGGTCTCTCAACCACTGCGCCACCAGGGAAGCCCTATTTTGTTTTTAAGTCTATGCAGCTGTTCTGTTTCTTCTTCAGTCAGTTTATCTCTGCTCTTTTTTATTGCCTTCCTTCTTCTAGTTTTGGGTTGCTTTTTGTTGTTGTTGTTCCTTGAAGTATAAAGTTAGGATATTGAAGATTCTTTTTTAAATTTTTTAAATTTATTTTTAATTGAAGTGTAGTTGATTTACAATGTTTCAGGGGTACAACAAAGTGATACAGTTACACATATAGAGATCTTTTTTTAATATGTGTGTTGTGACATAAGAAATATATACTTTGTCTTTGTTCCCAGTTCCTTGGCATGCAGCTCCTAAAACCTTTGGAATCTCTGGAGTGATAAGAGAGTCTTTTGTATGCTAATGGGTTGACGGTGGCTGGGAACCCCTAGATGGTTTCAGGATGGGGGATGGTCACCAGAAAGACCAAGGCATGATTGTAAGGTTGGGTGTTCAGCTACTCCCAACCCCTCCTCTCCACCTCGCTACCCTGACCTTTGGGGAAGGGAAAGGGGCTGGAGATAGGGCCAGTCATCAATGGCCAGTGATTTAATCAGTCATGCCTATGTGATAAAACATCCATAAAAACTCCTAAATGACCAGTTCGGAGAGTTTCTGGGTTAGTGGACACAGCAAGATGCTGGGAGAACGGTGCCATCAAGGGCATGGACACTTCTTACCCCCTATGTCCTCAGTCCCCACCCCTGGCATACCTTGGCCTTTTCATCTCTTCCATTGGACTGTTCCTTAGTTGTATTCTTTAAAATAAATTGGTAATAGTAAGCAAACTTTTCCCGAGTTCTCTGATCTGTTCTAACAAATTATTGAACCTGAGGAGGAATCAATAATTGTGAGAATCCCAGATTTATAGTCAGTTGGTCAGAAAGTACAGGAGCCCTGGGACTTTCCGTTGATGTCTGAAGTGGGGGCAGTCTTGTGGGACTGCGTCCATAACCTGTGGAATCTGATGCTAATTCCAGGTAGTTGGTGTCAGAATTGGATTGAATCCTTGAACACCCAGTTGGTGTCAGAGAGCTGGAGAAATGGTGTGGGAAAGCCCCCATGCGTGTGGTGTCAGAAGTGTTGTGAATAAGACAGCTCAGAGATGTTTTTGTAATTTTCCCTCTAAGCAATACTTTTCCTGATAACTTTTGGTATGTTGTGTTCTCTTTTTCTTTCATCTCAAAATGTTTTGTAACTTTCCTTGTGGTTATTTAGGAGTACTTAATTTAAATTCCATGAACTTGTGAGTTTCCCAGACTCACTGACATAGAGAATAGACTTGTGGTTGCCAAGGGAAAGTGGAGGGCAGGGGAGGGATGGATTGGGAGTTTGTGACTAGCAGATGCAAACTATTATATATAGAATGGATAAACAACAAGATCCTATTGTATAGCACAGGGAACTATATTCAATATCCTGTAATAAACCATAATGGGAACGAATTTTTAAAAATTTGTGAGTTTCCCAAATTTCTTTCTGTTGTTGATTTCTGTTTTTTGTTTTGTTTTTTTTTGCGGTACACGGGCCTCTCACTGTTGTGGCCTCTCCCATTGCGGAGCACAGGCCCCGGATGCGCAGGCTCAGCGGCCATGGCTCACGGGCCCAGCCACTCCGTGGCATGTGGGATCTTGGCTCACGGGCCCAGCCGCTCTGCGGCATGTGGGATCTTCCCAGACCGGGGCACAAACCCATGTCCCCTGCATCGGCAGGCAGACTCTCAACCACTGTGCCACCAGGGAAGCCCTGATTTCTGTTTTAATTCCTTTGTAGTTAGAGAACATTCTTTGTATGATTTCAATTGTCTGAAGTCTGAGTCTTGTTTTATATCCTAGCAAATGGTCTATTCTGGAGAATGTTCCATGTGCATGTGAGAATGGAGGAGAATATGTATTCTGCTGTTGTTAGGTGGCATGTTCTATAGATGTCTTGGAGGTCTAGTTGATTTTTATTGTTATTCATGTGTTATATCCTTGTTCATTTTCTGCCTAGTCGTTCTATCCATATATGAAAGTTAGAAATTGAAGTCTCTAAATATTATTGTTTGTCTATTTCTTTCTTTAGTTATGTCAGTTTTGCTTCACAGGAGGGTCTTTTTTAAAAAATTGTGGTAAAGCAAATAAACCATGAGATCTACCTTCTTAACAAATTTTTAAATGTACGGAAGAGGTTCCAACAAGGATCTACTGTATAGCACAGGGAACTATATTCAGTATCTTGTAATAATCTATAATGGAAAAGTATATATATGTATATTTATATAACTGAATCACTTTGCTGAACACCGGAAACTAATACAACATTGTAAATCAACTATATTTCAACTTAAAAAATAAATTAAAAAAAATGAACATTACAATTGCTTCTCTGACAATTTTTTTTTTTAATGTACAGAAGAGGTTCATGTTCTAATACTTGGTTTCCTACCTGGTTGCCATGGTGACATGAGCTTCCTGTGGTACGTGTAGGGATGGGTCAGCCTTGATTTGGGCTGGCATCTTATTACCTTTCTACCTCCTAGGCTTTGCACCTTTGAGGTTCCTATGAAGGGTGAGGTGGCCCAAATGAAGGGTGAGGAAGAGCCCTGGGTGCCCAACATGGTGGATATGACTGTGGTCAGCAGAGCAGAGGCCAGGATGGGTCCTGGTCTTGGGGGTGCCTTGGTTTCAGTAATGGGTATCTGAGTACACTGACATTTTGGTGCTGGGGCCAGTGACCACACCTTATTCCCACCTTTCCTCTCCCCTCTTGTGGACTCACTGTGTGGTCTTGCTATCTCTACCATGGCTCTGGACGACCCACCTCTCTGGCCTCTGTGTCTTGTCATTTCCTCTCCTCTGTGCCAGTGCAGAACTGTCAACTGTGACCTCCTGTATTTGTGATTTGAGGTGCGTACATATCCTTCAGTAATACTTGAGCACCAGCTACTGTGTCACAGTCATGTTTTCGTTGGAGTAGACACAGCCTCTTCACAGTGCTTGCTGTCTCCAGTAGCTAAGCCCTGCCGATACCCTTTGCACAGGAGTGACTTAGAGGCCCTGAATCCCTTCCCTGCACTGTTCCCATCTTTGTGTCCTGGTCCCTGTTGAGGTCTCCCCTATTCTGGGCTCTGGCAGAGCCCTGTTCCACTGGGCCAGCCCTTTCTCATCCAGACCTTTCCTTGCAACCTCCTGGCAATTCTGTGGACTCCTTTATGGGTGTGTCTGACATGCACTGATGATGAAGGTGCCTCTTCCGTCTAAGCCAGCTCTCAGTGACTGACTCTTCTGTCTCAGGTTTTCTGTGTAGACTGCAGGATGAGGAAGCCCCTCCCGAGCAGGTGAAGAGCCACAGAGTCCGCCTGTCAGAGAACCCCTTTCTGTGCAGGGTGTCTGGGAAGGACATCCCTGCCACCTTAGGCTTCCTCCAGCCCCAGGCCACCCACAGAGAGGGGACACCACGCAGAAGCACCGAGCGCAAGGCCTTCCCACCCAGCTCCACTCGCCAGCAACGGCAGGGAGCCCACGCCACACAGAAGCCCTTCAAGTGCAGCGACTGCGGGCAAGCCTTCCTGAAGGCCTTCGCGCTCCTCGACCACCTGATCACTCACGCCAAAGAGAGACCCTTCAGGTGCCCAGCAGGTGGAAATGCCCCCATGGAGAGCTCAACCCTGGTTCATCACCGAAAAACTCACACTGGAGAAACATCCCATGTGTGTAGTGAGTGTGGGAAGGCCTTCAGTTACCCATCTAAACTGAGGAAGCACCAGAAGGTTCATACTGGCATAAAACCTTTCAAGTGTGGTGAGTGCGGGAAAACCTTCAACCGCAAAGATGCACTTGTTCTGCACCAGAGAATTCACACTGGAGAGAGGCCTTACCAGTGCAGCGAGTGTGGGAAGTCCTTCAGCGTTCTGTCTACCCTCATTCGGCACCGGAAAGTTCACATTGGAGAAAGGCCCTATGAGTGCAGGGAATGTGGGAAATTCTTCAAATACAACCATAGCTTCATTCTTCACCAAAGAGTTCACACTGGAGAGAGGCCCTATGAGTGCAGTGAATGTGGGAAAACTTACGTGACCCGCTCTGGGCTGTATCAGCACTGGAAAGTCCACACTGGAGAACGTCCCTACGAGTGCAGCCTGTGTGGGAAAACCTTCACTACCAGGTCCTACCGAAATCGGCACCAGCAGTTCCACACTGAAGAGAGGGCTTATGAATGTACAGAATGTGGGAAAGCCTTTAAACATAGTTCTACCCTCCTTCAGCACAAGAAAGTCCACACTGGAGAAAGGCCATAGGAGGACGGGGATGTGGGAAAACCTTTAGACATGGCTGGCACCTTGTTCAACATGAAAGGTCTCACTCCAGAAAGGAGATTGAGGAGAGTAGCCATTTGAAAGCTAAACATGTCACACCCCAGCACCCACACTGGGCTGGTGCCAGGTACATGGGAAGCGTTCAGGAGCTGTGTTGCACTCTCACCTGCCCAGGCTGTTGGCAGTGTTGAGTCACTGCCAGTTTCTGTGACAGAAGCCATCCCACTTCTACCACCTGGCAGGTCCCCGTGGTGTGCATCAGTCACTGTGTGTGCTCAGGGAAGCTGACCTCTGTGTTCCCCACTTGATAAAGGAGAGAATCATGAGTGGTGGAGCCCATAATGGGTCTTATTCTCTCCCCCTCCAACTGGTTTAGGTGTGGACATGACCTAGTTCTGGCCAAGAGTAGCTGAGCAGTGTCTGCTGGGGCCTTCCAGGGAAGGTTAACCATTTTCATGGACACTGTTGACACTACATTGGGTCCCTGTCGTGCATTTATCCAACCCTGGAACTGGCTCACACTGCTCTGGAATGTCTGGTAATCTTTAGGCCTTTTTGTTTAAACCACCCTTAATCTTTGGGATCTGTGTGGAAGGATTGAGAACAAAATTGGGCTCATGGATAGAGGGAACGGTTTCTGTGGGAGTCCCTGACTTTTGTCTGCCTCAGTGGGGCCAGCAGGATGGCAGAGGACAGCTCCAGTCAAGGTTGGCCTAACTTGCACTGGTGCCTAAGACCTCCAGGGAAAGATTGAAGGGCTTTGTGGATAAATCTTCAGCCTGGATGTCAGGTTTACTTAAGGATCCAGAGCTCACCTGAAGAATGGGGTGGTTGGTATAAGATCCCCGGGTGACTAGGGACAAGCACCTGGGTTCCTTGTTCCCAGGGAATGTTCTGCAATCTCCAGCATTGGTCAGAAGAAGTTGTTTCCAGAATCAGCTCAGAAGCCATGCCCCCTGAAATCGAGAACGTGGAGGTAAGTTCTAGACTGGCCATAAGTCCTACAGGGGCCTGTTGGAAAGAGTAAGTGGACACAGAAGCACTGAGTGAGGTCACATGGAGTGGGGAATCTGGTAAACGAGAGGGTTTGAGCTGGTTCTAAAGAGGCACCCACACATGTTCCAGGAACCATGGTTTCACAGGGTGCGGCATGCAGAATTTCTCAGGAATTGCAAACCTGTTCCCTGTGTCTAAGGTCACTGTCAGCAAATAATCTACAGGTTTCCTGGATTCTCAGAGCCTTTCCGGGCATGTTCACCTCATGGCCATCACCCTGGGACTGAAAGAAGATCCTGTAGTCCTAGGATGTGGCTTTTGTGACCCAGCTAGTGTTCCTGATGTCTCTGCACACCATGGCTTTGGCTGTTTTTGCTGCCGCTCTCCCAGGGCTCCAGGGAAAGAAGTGGTTGAATCAACATATGGATCCAGATCTATGTTTAAAATTTTGGAAACTGTTTTTTCAAAAGGTAAATAAAATGTCAGTTCGGCGAAACTTGTTATGTGGTTGTAGCTGTGTCCCTGGTCTAGAAATCATGCTTCATGTCAAGAAGGAAACGTTAGCTGGGAGGTATGTTTGGGGAGAGAGCCACCAACCCTGGACTTGAGGGGCTTTGGGCCATGGTGCTCAGCCAGTACTGTGGGTTGGGGTTGGAAACCACTGCTTCCTTTAGCTTCAGTGATTACTCTCACCCACCCCCTGATGGCAGGAGGGGTGGTGGCCACGTGGGGTAGGACCCTACAGAGTTCTCGGCCAGTCTGCTCAATGTCTCTCCAACACCGTAAGGCATACGCCCACCACCAGGCCTGCTCAGGCCCTTCTCCCTGTGTGTAATAATTGTCTGCCCCTGGCATGGCAGTCTGTGTGGAAGCGGAGTTACAGTCCAGCTGAGCCGAGTAGGGCTCAGATGACAAACAAGTGGGGGTAGGGTAGACTAAACCAAACTCCTCACCCCAGCCAAAAGGGCCGGCATGACCTGTTTCCTGACCTCTTGGCCTTCTTCTCCTCTTCATGGGCCACTGGGTCTCCTCATTGTTCATTCCTGCCTGGGGCCTCTGCACTGTGGCCTTCTGGCTGGAATACCCTTCCCCTGGAGTCACCTCCTCAGCTCTCCCCAACCAATCTGCAGTAGCAGCCATCACTTCTGTCACCTCTGCTTCATTTCCTTCATAGCTCCAGCCACCCTACAATGACGCTGCTTTAGTCTGTTTGCACGTTAAATCTCTGTACTGCACATCAGATGGAGATGAAATGTATCTACCACAGAGCTCAGGCAAGAGCTTGACACACAGTAGGACTCCAGGGAATGTTTGGCTGCTCTGAAGGACTGTGCTGGGCCCAGACCACAGCCCTGTCATCAGAGCTGACTCGGGAGGGAGAAGGTAGGAGGTAGGAGAGCACAGGGAAAGAGTAGTACATCCCCCTTCCTGCACTCCCTGAGTGCTTACACACCTACCCCAGGCTGGGTAAACTGCTGTGCTCTGGAGACTGAACTCACCCAGCAGAGACAAAACCCATAGGGGCCCTCCTGCATGAAACAGACATTCTAGTAGGTGATGTAGACCGAATGTTGTGTCCCCCCAAAATACATAGGTTAAAACCTAACCCTCCATGTTTGGTATTTGGAGGTGGGGGCCTTTGGGAGATGATTAGGTCATGGGGGAGGAACCCTCATGAATGGGATTAGCGCCCTCATAAAAGAGACCCTCTGAGAACTCCCTCTCTCCTTCCACTGTGTGAAGACACAGAAGACAGCTATTATCCAGTATCCTCACCAGACACCAAATCTGCTGGCACCGTGATCTTGGATTTTCCAGCCTCCAGAACTGTGAGAAATTTCTATTATTTATTAGCCACCCAGTTTATGGTATTTTTGTTCTGTCAGTTGGAATGGCCTAAGACACAGGGAGACAGACATCCCTTAAGAAACCACACAACTGGCAACTGTGAGCAGGATTGTGGAGGGGCCCCGAGTGTGTCAATGAGGCCCCTCCTGACGTTCTGCATTTCTGTCTCCTGGGGGCTCAGGTGACCTCTGCAATTGGCTTTTACCTTTTAGTGAAGGGAAGAAGTTATTATGGCTTGTATTTGTCATGGTTGCTTCTTTTGTTGTAACTTTTAAAAAATTGAGCATTTAATGATTCTTTTTTACACTCCATAGGGTTTATTCTTATTTCACTAGTATACATGGAGACACACACACAAATATTTCTCCCCTGGTACTGTTTTAGGTACATTCCATATGTTGTGATATCCTCTATTTTCATTTTCATTCAAAATACTAATTTTTCTTTTGATTTCATCTTTGACCATGGATTATTTACAAGTGTGCTATTTAGTTTCCAAGTGAGGGTTTTCCACACATCATACTATCCTTGACTTCTTATTGAATTCTCTCATAGTCAGGGTCCATACTTTGTATTATTTCAATTCTTTTCCATTTATCAAGCCTTGTTTTGTGGCCCAGAAGATGCTCCATTTTGGTAAATGTTCTATGTGCCTGTGAAAAGAATGTGTATTCTGCCTTTATTGGACAGAATGTTCTATAAATGTCAATTAGGTCAAGTTGGTTGGCAGTGTTGTCATCTTCTCTGTCCTTACCGATTATCTGGGATGGATGTGGACATCTCCAACTATAATTGTGGATTTGTCTATTTCTCCTTGCAGTTCTATCAGTTTTTGCTTCATGTACCTTGAAGCACTGTTAGGTATATTAACATTTAGGACTGTCATGTGTCTTGATTAATTAATCTCTCAACCGGCATGGGGTCAGTTCATTCCTTAACCCTCTCAGAGGCAATGGGAATGAAGCCATTCCAGTGAGCCTAGGACAATCCCAACACCCTCCAGGAAAGGAGAAGGGAGGCAAAGGGAGGTGTTCTCTCCATGTATATGTAGGTGACTGCTGCAAATATTTGGATCCAGGCAGCTAGAAAGAGGTTTATGCTCCAGAGGTGAGACAGTGCTGCCTGAGCTGCTCAAAAAGGGCAGAGTAGCTTCTGAAGGCTCTTCCACATTAGTGACACATTAGGTAATTTCTTTGTGGGTATTCTGCTGCATGAAGTTGGATGTAGCTGAAGATTTTCTCACGAAGATCATTTCTACAAGGCTCCACTCAGGTATGAATCCTCTTATGCTGAGCAAGGTTGCAGAGGCGGCTGAAGATTTTCCCACAGTGGCCACACTCATAAGTCCTTTCTCTGGTGTGAACCATCTGGTGTCGAACGAGTGTTGATCTTTCACTAAAGGCTTTCCCACATTGGCTGCATTCATAGGGCCTCTCTTGTGTGTGAACTCTCTGGTGACGAACCAGGTGAGAGTTATTGCTGAAGGCTCTCCCACATTCACTGCACTCATAAGGCCTTTCCCCAGTGTGAACTCTCCAGTGATAAATGAGGCTGGACTTGCGGCTAAAGAACTTCCCACATTCAGTGCACTCATAAGGCCTTTCTCCAGTGTGAACTTTCTGATGTTTAATAAGAATGGAGTTTTGGCTAAAGAATTTCCCACATTCACTACACTCATAAGGCCTTTCTCTTGTGTGAACTCTCCAGTGCTCAATGAGACTGGAACTGTGAGCAAAGGCTTTCCCACATTCGTTGCACTCATAAGGCCTTTCGCCAGTGTGAATTCTCCAGTGCTGAATCAGGCTGGAGTTGCGACTGAAGGCTTTTCTACATTCACTGCACTCATAAGGCCTTTGACCAGTATGTACTTTCTGGTGCTGAATGAGGGTGGAGCTATTGCTGAAGGCTTTCCCACATTCACTGCATCCAAAAGGCCGTTCTCCGGTGTGAACTTTCTGATGTCGCAGGAGGTGAGAGCTTTGGTTGAAGTCTCTTCCACATTCAGTGCATTCAAAAGGCCGTTCTCCAGTGTGGACCTTCTGATGCTGAGCAAGGTTGGAGTTATTGTTAAAAGCTCTCCCACACTCACTGCACTCATAAGGCCTTTCTCCAGTGTGAACCCTCCAGTGCTGAATGAGAGCAGAGCTGCGGCTGAAGGCTTTGCTACACTGATTGCACTCATAAGGTCTTACTTGGGTGTGGACTTTCTGGTGCCGAAGGAAATTGGAGCTTTGGCTGAAGGCTCTGCCACATTTGCTGCACTCAAAAGGTCTTTCTCCAGTGTGAACTTTCTCATGCCGAGTGAGGTGTGACCTGTTATTGAAGGCTTTCCCACATTCACTGCATTCATAAGGCCTTTCTCCTGTGTGGATTCTCTGGTGATGAACAAGTGTGAGTTTGTGGCTGAAAGTTTTCCCACAGTCACTGCACTCATAGTATTTTACTCCAGTATGAAATTTCTGGTGCTTCCTCAGCTTAGACGGATGACTAAAGGCCTTGCCACACTCCTTACATACGTGAGATGTTTCTCCAGTGTGAAACTTTTGGTCATTAACAAGAGTTAATTTCTCCTCTAAGGAATTTTCAACTCTTAGGCATCTAAATGGTATCTCTTCAGAGTGAGTTCTCAGGTGGTTGAGGAGGACAGAACTCTTCTGGAAGGCTTTTCCACAGTCACTGCACTTGAGGGGCTTCTGTGAGGCATGGACTTCTGGGACCTGCCCAAGACTGGAAGGGTGTGGTAAGGCCTCCCTGCACTTTGTGCTGCTGTGTGGCTTCCCACTGCCATCTGTGTTTGGGTGCTGGAGGAGGTCATGGCTGTCCGAGACATCCTTACCACCTAACCCACATGTAAAGGGCTTCTCTGATAGACAGACTATTGAGCTCTGCACAAACAAGTCCCTATCCTTGTCCCATTTGAAGGGCTTTTCTCCACTGCACTCCTTCTGATGCTGGTGAAGGTTTGCACCAACCCAAAACTCTCTGCCACATGCTACACATGTGTAGGGAGTCTCCTCAGCATGTGTTCCTTGATGTACATCCAGGTGCAAAATGTCTTTCAAGAATGGGTCACACATGTCACAACTGTCAGCCTTCTGGGTGGAAGGATGTGCACTGAAAATCCTGACCTGTGACACCACATCTACAGAAGCATCCTGCTTGGAACATACCTCCTCATCTTCCACTCCATGCCAACAACCTGAAAGCCGAGAAATTTCTGTTTAACTGAGTGTTCCACTTAGTGGAAAGGGTGATTTCATTAGAAATGTGTGACTGACACATACAGAAATGGGCCCAAGGGTTTGTTGATAGGCCAAGGGGGCCAGAGTAAGAGTGAAAGGCTCACTGTGCAGGACAAGGCCCAGCAAGCCACAGAGTAAAGGGGCCTTACCAGAGGCATGGACACAGAGGCAAAGAACTTGAAAATACATTTCTCAAAGAAAGATAAATATACACAAATGGGCAGTAAGTACATGAAAAAATGCTCAACAGCATTAGTCATTAGAGAAATGCAAACTCAAACCACAATGAGATACCACCCCACCAGGATAGCTATAAGAAAAAAGATAGTAACAAGTTGTTTATGAGGAAGTAGAGAACTCAGAACACTCATACACTGCAGTGGGAATGTAAAATGGTGCTGCTAGTTTGGGAAACAGTTTGTGAATTCCACTGCTATGTATCTACCCAAGAGCAATGAAACATATCTACACAAAAACTTGTACATGAACGTTCATAACAGCCATAATTTTTGTAACAGTCGAAAAGTGGAAACAAGCCAAATGCCCATCAACTGATGAATGGATAAAAAAACGGGTATATCAATACAATGGAATATTATTCAGCCATAAAAATGAACAACATATAACTGATATGTGCTACAACATGGATGAACCTCAAAAACATTATGCTAAGTGAAAGCCAGTCACAGAAAAATGTATATTGTATGATTCCATTTGTATAAAATATCTAGAATAAGCAAATCTACATAGTCAGAAAGTAGATTAGTGGTTGCCTAAGACTCAGGAGGAAGGGATGAGGGGGGATGTAGAGTGACTGCTAAAGGCTACAAAGTTTTTCTTTAGGTAATGAAAATGTTCTAAAATTAGAGTATGGTGATATTTATTACCTCTAATTTTTAAAAATTTTAATTGAAGTATGTTGTGTTAATTTATGCTGTACAGCATAGTGATTCAATTACACATAGATGTACAATTCTTTTTCATATTCTTTTGCATTATGGTTTATCACAGGATATTGAATACAGTTCCCTGTTCTATACAGTAGGACCTTGTTTATCCATCCAGTAGGTACTAGGGTGCATCTGCTAATCCCAAACTCCCAATCCATCCCTCCTCCAACTCCCACCCTTGGCAACCACAAGTCTGTTCTCTGTATCTGTGAGTCTGTTTCTGCTTCATAGATATGTTCATGTGTCGTATTTTAGATTCCACATATAAGATCTCACGTGGTACTTGTCTTTCTCCTTATGACTTACTCCATTTAGTATGATAATCTCTGGTCCATCCACGTTCCTGCTAATGGCATTATTTCATTGTTTTCTAAGGCTGAGTAATATTCCATTGTATATATACACCACATCTTCTTTACCATCTGTTGAGGGACATTTAGACAAATGGAGACATTTGTCTCCATGCCTTGGCTATTGTAAATAGTGCTGCTGTGAACATTGGGGTGCATGTATCTTTTCAAGTTTTCTCTGGATATGTGCTCAGGAATGGGATTGTTGAATCATATGGCAACTCTATTTTTAGTGTTTTAAGGAACCTCCATACTGTTTTCCATAGTGGCTGCACCAATTTACATTCCCCCCAACAGCGCAGGAGGGTTCCCTTTTCTCTACACCCTCTCCAGCATCTGTTATTTGTAGACTTTTTAATGATGGCCATCCTGCTCAGTGTGAGGTGGTACCACATTGTAGTTTTCATTTGCACATCTCTAATAATTAGTAATGATTAGCATCTTTTAATGTGCCTATTGCCCATCTGTATGTCTTCTTTGGAGAAATGTCTATTTAGGTCTTCTGCCCATTTTTATTTTTCTTTTTCTTAATTTATTTATTTTATTTTTGGCTGTGCTGGGTCCTTGCCACTGCACATGGCCTTCTCTCTGGCCACAGCAAGGGGGGGCCACTCCTTGCTGTGGTATGCAGGCCTCTTGTTGCAGTGGCCTCTCCAGCTGCAGAGCATGGGCTCCAGGTGTGCGGGCCCTAGCATTTGTGGCACACAGGCCCAGCAGGTGTCTGCCCATTTTTCAATTGGATTTTTTGTTGTTGTTACTGAATTGTATGGGCTGTTTGTATACTTTGTAAATTAAACCCTTGTCAGTTGTATCATCTGCAAATATTTTCTCCCAGTCCGTAGGTTGTCTTTTTGTTTTGTTTATGGTTTCGTTTGCTGTGCAGAAACTTGTAAGTTTGATTAGGTCCCATTTCTTTATTTTTGTTTTTATTTCTATTGCCTTGGGAGACTGACTTAAGAAAACTGGTATGATTTATGTCAGAGAACATACTGCCTATGTTCTTTTCTAGGAGTTTTATGGACTATGGTGATATTTATACAATGAGAACATATGAAAAACCACTAAACTGTACACATTAAAAAAGTGAACGTTGGGGCTTCCCTGGTGGCACAGTGGTTGGGAGTCCACCTGCCAATGGGGGGGACACAGGTTCGTGCCCCGGTCCGGGAGGGTCCCACATGCCGCAGAGCGGCTCGACCCGTGAGCCATGGCCGCTGAGCCTGTGCGTCTGGAGCCTGTGCTCCACAACGTGAGAGGCCACAGCGGTGAGGGGCCCGCGTACCGCAAAAAAAAAAAAAAAAGTTGAACGTGGGACTTCTCTGGTGGTCCAGTGGTAACGAATCCACCTTCCAATGCAGGTGAGACGGGTTTGATCCCTGGTCAGGGAACTAAGATCCCACATGCTGCGTTGCAACTAAGCCTGTGTGCCACAACTACTGAGCCTGTGAGCCTTAACAAGGCAGCCCGTGTCCCACAAACTACAGAGCCCGTGTGCTCTGGAGCCTGCGTGCCACAACTAGAGAGAAGCCTGTGTGTACTGCAACAAAGAGCCTGCATGCTGCATCAAAGATCCCACTCGCCTCAACTAAAATCCGACACAGCCGAAAAAAAAGGTGAATGTTATATGTATCAGTAAAGCCATTTTAAAAAAAATGTCTCTGGGAGAAGGGGCAGAACCTAGGCATGGCCCCACACTAGGTCACCCTGCCAGGAACTGGTCAAGCTCAGTGGGATCCTTTAGGCAGACCAGAATGCCTGATCCCCAACCTCTTCTCCCACAAGGCCTCTGTGGGACCTAACAGCTGTTAGGATTGCTCATCAGGCTGCTCAGGGAAAAACAGGGCGAGTGCATACAGCTCAGTCCCAGCACTCACAGCACCTACAACAGGAAACCTGGGAAGGAAGCAGTGTCCATGGTCCAGCTTTGGGATGAACAGAGCTTTCTGTGGGGAGAAGGCAGAAGGCAGATGCTGGCCACCAGGCTGGGCAGGGCATAAGGGCCTTACCAAGTGAGGTCATGAGCTCCAAGTTCTCCAGCATCACACTGTGGTACAGCTGCCTTTGGGCTGCATCAAGGAGCCCCCACTCCTCCTTGGAAAAGTGCACGGCCACATCCTCAAAGGTCACCAGACTCTGCAATGATGAGACAGCTAAGCCAGGGGGCCAATAGGTGGGGTGAATAATAAACAAATAGTCAAATGGGCACATCCAGGCCCTTGACCTGTGACTCAGAGTTCTGCCACATCTACCACTGTCATCTCCTCTTCTCATGACCCCCTCAGTCCATCCTCCCCTCACCTACCTGCAGCTCACCCCCCTCTCCTCAGAGAAGACCCTCACCTCAGAGAAGACAACAGGTGCTGGCACCACTGGTGTCCTTCTCTCCTCGTACTCCCACTGGCTACTGTATCCAGACCAAACCAAACAAGAGGAACAAACAGAAGGTGGATAGATGGATGCTGTTTTAGCTCTAGGTTGGCACACAGCCCACTTCCCCCATTGGACAATTTCCCTTGTGTCCTCCAGGTCACACCTCCCAAATATAAGAAAACTTGGGCTCTGTTTTCTTCCTTAAGCCTCTAGTACCAGGGCTCATTCCCTTACCTTGTACACATAAGACCATACCTTCCTCATATCTCCACTCCCCACAGCCCGCAATACCATCGCCCCTCTCCCTGGCCACACCACAAGCATCTCCCTAGTGTACCCATATACCACTATGTACATAGCTTGCCGACAAAGGCAAGCAAAATCCAATACTAACCTTGGACTGCCCTTGATTGCCAAAACTTCCCACTGACAGAGACAGCCCTCACCCCTCTATTTAATGCCTCCCTTCTTTGCTCTGCTGCTTCAACCTTGCCCCCCAGAACCATGAGTAAGATCTCAAACACCCTTTTTCTCTTCCAGCTCTGACCTTGTGCATGCTGTCCCTTCACCAGTCATAGCTGTCCTTGCCCTTCCTAATACACGAATCCCAGACCCGCTGGCCCCCACTCTTGGCTTAGGAACTCTTAGCTTGGGCTGACCCTTTATGTCCCTGCTACTCCAATAGCCTGACAAAAACCCCTGGACCCAAGGAGGATAGCCACAAAAACCTGGTGAGCTGTAGAGAGGTAAAACAATGTAACCTCGGGCCCCTCTGTTATCCTACCTCAGTTACTTCCATGCTTCATTTTTCATCCCAAGTCTACACTCTACTCAGAGGCTTGGTCATCATCCTGTACCCAGCTCACAGCTGCACACAGTATCTAAGCACAAGCCTCCACCCCTTAGATGTCTCCAGCCTGGACCCAGCAGAAGCACACTTGGCACCTCAATTTGGCAGTCTCTGGGACATTGTTTTTTAATATTTATTTATTATTTATTTAGGCTGTGCTAGGTCTTAGTTGCGGCATGCGGGATCTTTAGTCGTGGCATTCGGACTCTTAGTTGTGGCATGCGAACTTCTTAGTTGCGGCATGAGGACTCTTAGTTGCGGCACACATGTGGGATCTAGTTTCCCGACCAGGGATCAAACCTGGGCCCCCTGCATTGGGAGCACAGAGTCTTACCCACTGGACTACAAGGGAAGTCCCTCTGGGCCATTTCAAATACAAAAAGGCCAAAACCCAACTCTTTATCTTCCCTCTGAAATCTACTCCTCGCACCAACTTCCACATCCGGAAAACCTATCAGGGTCAACCATGATACCTCATTGCCACACATCAGGAAATCTAGTCCGTCCTACTTAAAAAGCACATCCAGGAGCCAACCACTTCTCCTACCTCACAGGCACCTCTCTGCTCCAGCCACAAAGAGCACACACCTGGACTACTGCAGTCCCCTCCTCAATGGTCTTCCTGCCTGCAACAGCACCCCACCTGCCAGTCTCTTCTCCACCCAGCATCCAGAGGGAGCTTGTTAAGATCTGAGTCAGAACACCTCCCTCCTCTGCTCTACACTTGCCGTGACTCGCATCACACTGCGAACAGAGGCCCAGCACCTCACTCTGCTATTCCAGGCCTGCTTCCAGTTCCCCTGCTTGTTATTTCCACCTGACGAAATGGAGACCTGTGGTTTCCCTGAACACTTCCACCTTATACTCACCTCCAAGCAACTGGCACATGCTGATCCCTGTGCTAGGGGCACCTTTCCAGACCTTATCCCACGTGATCCGCTCCATTTAACCTCTGGCCTAGGCTCCGGATGCTAGGGGAAAGTGACTCTCAGGGCCCCAGACTCATGTGCAGGTGAAGAACTCGGGACACGACCATTCTCTAACGGGCTCCAGGCACAGGAGGGGGGGATCCCAGCGGGTGAGGACCTGTGCACCCGCCACTCAC
The DNA here is from genome assembly GCF_003676395.1 of Aethalodelphis obliquidens. Lineage (NCBI taxonomy): Eukaryota > Metazoa > Chordata > Mammalia > Artiodactyla > Delphinidae > Aethalodelphis > Aethalodelphis obliquidens. Next base: position 230,518 of record NW_020838057.1, on the reverse strand, counting down.
CTGCGCCGGGTCCATCTGCGACGCTGCAGGCCCGGTCACAACCTGTGGGCTGGGCGGGGCCCTGCCAGGCGGCGATGGGGAAGAGCCCAGCGGGCTCATCCGAACCCCCACACCCACTGGGTGGAGTGACCGCAGGCTGACGGTCGCACTCAAGGCCTTTGTCTTCCCCAGTATGATATAGGAGCTGTCTCCCGGGAATGTGGGACGAAGGCGGGGCGCGGAGACTCTCTGCGTCCGTTCCACTTCCGGGAAAACCGAGGCTCAGGAAGGAAGGGCCGTCAGCCGAGGGTAAAAGTGACTGCCAAGGTGCGATGACGGTTCCAGCACGACCCCCCCGGCCCCCTTCGCCGCACGTCCCAGCAACTGTTTGCGCACAGCCCAACCCGCCGCAAAACGAAGACTGCAATGGCCGTGCCGGAAGTCCCGCCCCACCCCCTGAGGCCCACGCGAAAACGCCCAAATCCTGACCCTTCACTGGTTCAAGGCTCGCGGCTGACTATGACGCTTTTCCCGGAGCCAATCGCGGTGCCGCCTAGTCGTTGCCTAGGTGATCAGGAAGGACGCACGTTGCGTCACGTCTCACGAGACACGAACTACATTACCCAGAAACACCCTCGCCGTGCGACCGCACACAGTGTTGACCAATGAGAGCCCAGGATAGGGACCAATGATCACCTAAGGGAGGGGGCGTTTCCGAAATGGCCGCGCCGGCGGGGGCGGGACTTCCGGGGTTGGACCATTGCTTCTTTGTCCCGCCTGTATGTCGGCACTTCGTGGAGGGACGTAGCGTCCAGGAGGCTCCCCGGGCCCGCGGAAACGGGAGTAGGGTAGGTACGAGAGCCTTGGTGGTCCACCCGCTGTGCCTTGTACGCCCCATGACCGCAGCGAACGTCCCGCCTCCCCGAGCTCGTGTGTCCTCGGCTGTCGGGGGACCGCCTGGCGCCGGGGGCCCTGCGGATACCTCCGTCAAGGCCCGTCTGTGTCCGTGGCCGCCCCGGAGTCGTCGCCCTGTGCGTTGTGTCCACTTTACGGAGAAGAAGACCCAGGCTCGAAAACCAGCCATTCCGAGGTCTTGACCCATTATGTAGCTGGACTGCGGGCGTGATGAGCGAGCCGATCGACTAGGCACGGATGAGGTAGAGTCTCCTGGCCTCCACCTGGCTGGACTCCGAACCCCAGTGCCCCAAGTCCCTGACTCAGCCTCAGGCCTGGGTGTTCAGGACAGTGGAACGTTCACAGGTCGGGGGGTCTCCCTTTCAGAATCCAGTATGATAAAATGTGGAGGGTGCAGGCGGAGGAATGTGCATGTGCGAAGACTTGGAAGTGAGACTGACCTGAGCATTCAGGAACGTTTTCCAGTCTCCGTTGCGGGTAACCGAGAGCGTGAGGATAGGAGTCCTAACTCTGTTGACGGGCTGAGGATGCTGGGAGCCACAGAAATTTTTCATTAGAAGATGGATGGCTATGATCTGAGTTAGGATTTTGAAACTATCCCAGTGGATCCCGCGTAAACACACTGAGCAGCCTTGTGGGAGAGGGGTTGTGGTGGGGCTGAAAGCAGGCAGCTGCATGAGGTTGCTGCTGCAGGTATATGTTGGGTGGCCTGCTCAGAATAGAAGCAGGAGAGGTGGGAGAGATACTCAGATTCTGGATGCGTCTTTCAAAGTGGAGTCCATGGGACCTCCAGTTACACGTGGAGAGTGAACGTAGTGGAGGGTAAAGGACCACCGTAAGTGTTCAGATAAAGAATGAGATGGAGAAAGGAGGTTGGCAGGAGGAGTACATTTGGGGGAAGATTAGCAGTTGGATTTTGTACGGGTAGAGACTGAGTTTTCTGGAGGCCTCTAGGTGGAGGTGACACATGTGCCCGTGAACAGATAGGGGATTTTGATTTGGCCTCCTGATGTCCAGACTGCAGTGCACTGGTGGCCTGGACCAGGGAAGATGCTGAGAATGGGATTTTGGAAGGAAACTCTTAGGTTGTTACAGATAGGCCTTGAGGTGAGTGTGGGGTGTCCAGACTAAGGACCAATAGCTGAGTAGATGAGGTGGGTGCAGAAAAAGAGAAGCATTGTCCAAACACCAATGGACATGGGGAGAGTGCATACCCAGGAGGACGGCCCATGCTCTCAGATACGAAAGGGTGGGCAGGTGTGTCAGGGGACAGGGTTTGGGAGACATAAGGGGAAGTGTGTGGCAGGACAGAGACTGGCATGTCAGGTCCAGTGCCCGATGCTTAGAACACATTCATGTGCCCCTTGCCTGCTGTTGCAGGACCCAGTGACCTTTGAGGACAAGGTCGTGTGCCTTTCTTTCGGAAGAAGTGGGTCTCCTTAGTGAGGCCCAGTGGGGCTTCTGCTGTGATATGGTGCTGTCTTCACCAGGTCAGGCTGCCAGTTTCCTTGTGAGAGGTGCTGCTGGCCCTAGTGCTGTCCAATGTTCTGCTACCTCTCCTCCCAGACTACAGTATAAACAACCCCCAACACCTTTTGCCTTGGGACCTTGACAACTGTGGTCCAAGGTCAAAAATATCACAACAGGAGTAGCCGGTTATTTTCTTGGTTATTTTCTTGTTATATATATATATATTTCTTGGTTATTTTCTGGTCTGATGAACCAGTCAGGGTCTGTGACTTTTCGGTCCCTCTATCACACCTTCTCCAGTGGAAGTTTCCTGCCAGCTGCCCCTTGTCAGCGCCTTTACTGGCTTTATGGGCACTAACATGGTCATTGATTCAGGGGCCACTGAGCTTTTCTAGTGGGACCTTCCCGGGGTGTTCATTTTGTGAGGTTCAGTTCTCCCAGATGCATAAGTAATCCTCATCCACCTTGGTCTGTCATGGAGTGAATCACCCCTGACCTGGGGCTGGCTGACCTCGCACAAACGCCTTGATCTCCCTTAAGAATTACTGTCTCCACCCACCCCAGTGCGGTCACCCAACTTGAACATCGAAAGGGGACCTAGCTGGTGGATCGGGTGGCTCAAATCAGTTCATGACCAGAGAGACCCATGGAAGACCAGTCCTGGTGAGTGCAAGACAGGTGTGGAAGGGCCTGTGGCAGTGGGCTGATCTCTTACCTGGTACCTGACCTGTGTCTTCTGTTGCCGTGGCATCAATGTGAGTACCCATGCCTCTTTTCTATGTTTCTGACACCCCATCCTAATTTACCCTGACTTCCTGTCCCCTGGCTAAACCCTCTTGGTCCTTTGCCTCTCAGCCTCTCTCTTTCTCCCCTCTTATGGCCAGGTCCTCCATCATTGGCCTCCTCTTCACATATCCTTAAATAGTTCTTGAAAACCTGTTCTTCCATGAGCCTGACTTGTCCCTCTGAGGAAGGTGGGCACAGTGTCAGGGGTCCCAGGCCTGGACTCCCCTCACTGCACAGCACCTGTCTGTCACCAGACACTGAGGCCCTGCCAGCTCCACATTCTGCAGAATCCACAGAGAACTGACACTGAAAGAGACACCTGATCAATGCACAGCAAATGGAGAGGTGTTCAAGGAGAGGTGTTCCCTTTTCTACCACCAAAAAAAACTTAAGAATGGGGAAAAAAATCCCAAGTGCATTTTGAAGGCCTTCACCTTTGTCTCCATCCTGAGAAAGCAGGAGTACGTTCACACATTTGAATGTTACATGAGAAAGCCTCCAGCCAGACCTCTATTTCCATTGAGCACCAAAATATTTGCCCCATAGAAAGCCCTTATGAGGGCAGGGAGCGTGGCCCAAAATTTTGAGCAAAATTTTGCACTTCCCCCTGTACCAAATCATTCACACTGATAAAGGACTCACAAATGTGGAGAACGGGCATCTCCATTCAGAGCTCCACACTTGTTAGCACCAGAAAATTCACACCAGGCAACAGTTGTGCAAATGCAGTAACTACGTGAAAACTTCCAGGAAAATATGAAACCTGTTTCATGTAGTCCCCATCAGAGAAAGGCATGAGTACAGCTAGTGTTGGAAAGCCTCCTCTCAGAGTTAATCCTGTTTTGCAGCAGCAAGTTACCACGTTGTGAGTGAGGTAAGTAGGAGGGCAAAAAGCTGCAGCTCCTGCCTGTTCCGCGTAGAACGCTTCACACTGGAGAAGGATCCTGTGTGTACAACTGACCTGGGAGAGGTGTCAGCCACACTTCCTTCTTCCCAATGCCAGAAACCTCACTCTGGAGAGAAGCCTTCTGAGGGAATACAGTAAAGTCTTCAGCTCTCCACCCCCCTTTTTTAACGTTTTATTTAAAAAATCAGCCTCTTTTTTTTAACCTTATCAATATAAGAGAATTAACACTCAAGAAAGAGCCTACATGAGTAGCCTTCAGGCAGAAGCTGGACCTTGTATAGAAGGACCGCCACCAGAGGAGACACTCCAGGACTGCCCTGCGCATGGGGAAGCCTGAAGGGGCAGTGTTGTACTTTGTGACTTGTTGGAGGACTTTGGGAGAGTTGTTGCACCACTGGCTCTTAGGGAAGAAGCCCTTCTGTGTTTGATGGTCACCTCACAATTGCTCAGCATAAAGCAGCCTCTGTTCCCTGTTTGCAGTGCCCTGGAGAGTGATGGCCCTGCACCCATTGGCATGACGTCATGCTGCTCTCCCATGACTGAGTAGGGCATGGACTTCACTCCTGCTCTGAGCAAGGGGCCTGATGGGATGGCTTCTGGGGGCCTTCTGGGTAAGGTTCCCATTATTCATGGACATTATGAAGTCTGCATTTGATATCAGTGATGCCTTCATAGAGCTGCTTCAAGTACTCATAACATGATGGTTTTGTGCATTCCTGTCATTCAGCCCTGGTACTGTTTGACAGTGACTACATCACTAATTTACCTTTGATATTGGAGTCCTATTTAGTGGATGGAGTGAATTGAGAACATTGAATTGAGAGGTGCTCCCAAATTAGCCATTGGGCTGAAAAAAGGCACAGCAGCAAGGCATGGAGCATGTGTCCAGCTGTGACTCAATTTGCATTTCTTCCCCATGTCCCTGTGAAATGAAAGGATGGAAGCCTCTGTTCTGAAGCTTCTGACCTGGAGTTCTCCTGGGGAAGACAGTGTTTGGTCTGGAAGAAGCAAGATGATGGTCTCTGTTCCAGGGAATACCTCCCTCCAACAATACACCCAGTATAAGTATACAATTTAATGATTTTTAATTAATGTAAAGAGTTCTGCAGCCATTATCTTACCCCATTCCCATTGCCCCAAAAAGCTCCTTATATCATGTATCAGTATTTTATTCCATTTTATTGCTGAATGATATTCTGTTGTGCAGATATACCAAAATGTGTCCATCACCAATTGATGGACTTTTAAATTTTTTTCAGTTCTTGGCAATTAGAAATAATGCTTCTAGGAATATTTGCTTACAAATCTTTGTGTAGACATATGTTTTCGTTTCTGTTGGGTAAATACCTAGGAGTGGAATTGCTGAGTCATATGATACTTTTATGTTTAACTCTTTAGAAACTCCAAAGCCATTTTCCAAAGTGACTGTGCCATTAACTGTACAGTACAGTGGCATTAAATAAATTCACACAGTTGTGCAACTGTCACTCCTACACATCTTCAGAAATTTTTCATTATCCTAAACTGAAACTCTACCCATTAAGCAGTCATCTTACTGGTGTTTTAATCTACATTTTTTTTTTTGTGAGTAATGATGTTGGGCATCTTTTCATGTACTTATTAACCATCTCTTTATCTTTTGTGATGATAATTGGGTTGTCTTCTTATCATTGAATCGTAAAGTTCTTAATAGATTTTATATTCAGAATCCGTATATATATACACAAGCACTTTCTCTCAGTCTGTGGCTCATCTTTTAATTTTCTTTTGTTTTTATTTATTTATTTACTTGGTTGCACCACGTCTTAGTTGCAGAAGGTGGGCTCCTTAGTCGCGGCTCACGAGCTCCTCAGTTACAGCACGGGGGCTCCTTAGTTGCAGCATGCGAACTCATAGTTGTGGCATGCATGTGGGATCTAGTTCCCAGACCAGGGATCGAACCCGAGCCCCCTGCATTGGGAGCGCAGAGTCTTTAACCACTGTGCCACCAGGGAAGTCCCTTAGTTTTCTTAATGGTGTGTCTTGAAGAGCAAAATTTTACATTTGAAGTATAATTTATTAGTTTTTCCTTTTATGTATTGTCATAATGTCATACCTAAAAAATTCTTTGCCTAACCAAAAGTCAAAAATTTTCTCTGTTTTCTTCTGTAAATTTTATAGTTTTAGCTCATATATTTATGGTCTTTTTCGTGGTAATGTTTACATATGGTGTGAGATAAGGATCTAAATTCATCTTTTTGCATGTGAATATCTAATTTTCCCAGAACCACTTGCTGAAAAGGCATCTTTCCACATTGTAACTTTGTTGGAAATCAATTAAGGGCATTTTGGTACTCTCAAATCTATTCTATTGATCTGTATGTTTGGCCTTATGCCAGTACCACATTGTCTTGATTACCTTAGCTTTATAGAAACTTTTTTTTTTTAATTGGCCTTGCTTTGGCTTGTGAGATCTTAGTTCCCTGACCAGGGATCGAATCTGTGACCCCTGCAGTGGAAGTGGGGAGTCCTAACCACTGAACTACCAGGGAATTCCCAGCTTTATAGAAACTTTTTTTTTTTTTATAGAAACTTTTGAAATTAGGTAAGGTAAATCCAACTTTGATCCTTGTCAAAATTCTTTTGTCTGTTGTCTTTTGCGTATCTATGAGTTTAGGATGAGCATGTTAGTTTCTACCAAAAATGTCAGCTGTGGTTTTGATAAGGATTGCATGGGATCTATGCATCAATTTGGGAGTATTGTCATTTTAACACATTGAGTCTTTTTTTTGTTTTGTTTTTTGGCTGCGTTGGGTCTTAGTTGCCCCATGTGGGCTTTTTTTCCCTCTAGTTGCGGTGAGTGGGGGCTATTCTTCGTTGTGGTGCACGGGCTTCTCATTGCAGTGGCTTCTCTTGTTGTGGATCATGGGCTTCAGTACTTGTGGTGTGTGGGCTGAGTAGTTGTGGCTCACGGGCTTAGTTGCTCTGTGGCATGTGAGATCTTCCTGGACCAGGGCTCAAACCCGTGTGCCCTGCATTGGCAGGCAGATTCTTAACCACTGTACCACCAGCGAAGTCCCACACATTGAGTCTTCTAATCCATGAACATGGAATGTCTCTCAGCAGTTTCTCTTAGCACTGTTTTATAGTTTTCAGAGTACAAGTATTGCACTTTTTTGTTAAATTTATTACCATTTTAATCTTTTTTAAGGTACTGTGAATGGAGTTGTTTCATGAATTTCATTTTCAGATTGTTGCTAATATATTTTGGGTTTTATCCTGCCCCTTGCTAAACTTATTTACTATAGAGGTTTTCTTTTTAAAATGGATTCCTTGGGATTTTTTTCCATACAGGATCACGTCATCTGCAAATAAAGACACTTTTACTTCTTCCTTTCCAGTGTGTATCCTACTTTGCATATCTGCTCTCCTGGGAAAGGCTGAAAGATTCTATGTTCCAAATCTTTTGATTTGGCTGCTAAGAGCTCACCCAGGGAAGGGAGAGGGCACTCTGAAAACATACCAGTGATCCAGGAGGCGAGGCTGCTGCTTTCTTGTTCTAGAGGATATTTCACATCACACCTCCAGCCGCAATGACAGGAAGCTCTTCTCCTGGGCTAGAAGTCATGTCCTCCGGACACCAGACCCTGAAAGGCAGGGTCACCTTCTTGTATTCCTGTAAGAGCCAGGTGGGTATATTAAGTGGTAAAGGAACACTGGGTATGAGGAAATAGAGAGTGGGGGAGACTGGCAGCCTGGAGTGACTCTGCCCTTTCTGTGAAGCAGTCATGAGTCTGTTTTTTTTTTTTTTTTTTTTTTTTTTTGCGGTACGCGGGCCTCTCACTGTTGTGGCCTCTCCAGTTGCGGAGCACAGGCTCCGGACGCGCAGGCTCAGCAGCCATGGCTCACGGGCCCAGCCGCTCTGCGGCATGTGGGATCTTCCTGGACCGGGGCATGAACCCATGTCCCCCGCATCGGCAGGCGGACTCCCAACCACTGCGCCACCAGGGAAGCCCATGAGTCTGCTTTGATGACTGAGTCCATGTGGGGTGAGAGTATGCAGACTTTCTGAGGATCTGCAGACCTGCACCTCTGCCAAAGCCATCAATTCAATATAGGGGAATCGGGACTTCCCGAGAAAGCCCGTGCACAGCAACAAAGACACGACACAGCCAATAAATAAATAAATAAATAATCTATTACATAGAGGGGGAACTGAGACTTTGTAATATGTCCAGTGGCACACAGCTAATTATCAGCTGTGATGTGTAGCTCAGATTTTGTGTCCTTTACCGGCTCAGTATCTCTAGAACGCCTATGGGGGTGCCATGAGCTTTAAATAAATAACACATTTTACAGGGAAGCCTGTGCTTATTTGCCATCCAGATATCTTCTTTAGTGAAGTGAGTGTTCAAGTCACTTTTGCCCATTTTTAAAAATTAGGCTGTGGGAGGTCCCTGGTGGTCTAGTGGTTAGGGTTTGTCGCTTTCACTGCCGTGTCCTGGGTTCAGTCCTGGTTGGGGAACTGAGATCCCACAAGTCCTGTGGTGTGGCCAAAAAAAACAAAAGTTATAAGAGTTCTTTATATAGTCGAGATTCAAGTCCTTTGTTAGTGTTTTCTTAACAGATAGTTTTCCCAGTATGGCTTACATTTTCATTTTCTTGAGAGTGACTGTTGAAATACAAAAGTTTAAAATTTTGATGAAGTCCAATTGATTTGTATTTTTCTTGTTATGCTTTTTATGATATATTTAAGAAATTCAGCAAATCCAAGGTCACTGTGCTTCCTTCTAGAACTTTTATGGTTATAAGTTTTATAGGTATGTCTATGATCAAGTTTGAGTTAACTTTTGCACATGACTTGAGGTATGGGTGGAAGTTTGTTGTAATATATGGCTGTCCAGTTGTTGATTTGGTTGGTTGAAAAAATTACCTTTTCCTCTGTGAATTGCTTTGGTCAGTTTTGGTACATGGAACCCAAAAGTCCACTTGGCATCTGGCTTCAGGCACTAAGTGGATCTGGGGCTCAAGTAATGCTGCCTTCCTCTGTGGCTCATTTACAGATCAGCCTTCCTGTAGAGTCAAGACAGATGTCAGTAGCCCCAGTTCATAGATGCTCAGAGCCATAAGGGCTTTATTATGGATGTTCTGGCACATGCACATGATCATGTACCCACAGACGCATGTGCGTGCACACACAAACACCCCCACACACACACACACACACACACACACCCGCAGGCCGGCTGCCCTGCACAGAGCCCTGTTGGGGAGACCACAAGGCAGGTTCAGGTCAAGGACACTTCACCAAATCAAGGACTCTTCACCAAAAGTCTTCATTTTACAGGATCTACACATCGCAGACCATTTGGGGTACAAATGATTCAGCTCTGATGACAGGTGTCTGCCCTACCTTGCTTGGAGGCCTGAGTTCCACATGTCTCAGCTGGACTTTAATTCTGATCCCAAGCCACTCTCCCATGTTGGTGGGAGGCAACTGATACACCCAGGAGAGTGGGCCTGAGCAGGCCAAGGGTCCCTGGATATCTTGTGATGCTAGGGATGAATTGGTACTCTGGGGAAATCAAATGCTTAGAACCAACACACCTTTGTTCAGTATGTTGTGGCATCACCAGGGAAATATTAAGGTTCCAGTAAGTTGGCTGGTGTGACAGAGCCCTGGTGGGGAGAGTAGAAGGTAGGTGAAGGGTTTCATCCATGCACTGGGGGCAGTGTTATGAGGCCTGTCTAACTACAGCTGACAACACGGGTTCAAGGACTTGAACCATTGATGATGTGTCCACCCTTTGCCAGGAAGCCTGAGGCCCCAAGGTTCAACTGAATGTAACTCTGATCCCAAGCCTCCCAAGTTGGTGGAAGACAATCATTACACCCAGAAGGGATGGTCTGAGTTCAGGGGATTCCCTGACACCTTGGGATGCTGGGGAGAGCTCAGGCACATCTGCCACGTGCTCGGCTGACCACAAGCCTGCCAGGAATGCCATTCCTCATATGGTCAGTTTCAGGGAACTGGCAGAGGATTGGGGGTGGGGGGTACAGAGAGTCATCCTGAGTGGAGTAGTAGCAGTGCCACTGTCCCTGCTATGTGCTGTGCAGTAAACACTGGGCCAAAAGCCTTCGTGTCTGGGGACCCCCAGGGACTCTTGGGCTCCCTGAAGCCTGGTTTGCTTATTTTCTAAGAGTCACAAGTGTTGGTCCAGGAACACATATGGAACCCATATATATAGTTTGCATTTGTACCTATAAACTTTGAAGTTTGGGGGAAATAGTTTTCAACCTTTATAAAATCTAAAGGCTCCACATAAAAACATGGATCTCTCACTCCTCTTGGAAAACCAGAAAATGGGGCAACCATATGTTGATTCCACCGTCTCTGACCCCTATACCTGGGGACAGCTGTGCTTCAGTGGCAGCAGAAAACAGGAGATGATAAGGCCAATGGCCACCACACTCGCCTGGAATACTGACTGGGCCACTAAAATCCTGGACTGCAGGACCTCCCTTCTCAGTCCCAGGGTTCCTGCCTTTGCAGTGTTGGCCTTGAAGTGAGCAGCTCTGGGAGGCTGTAGGAATCCAAACCACCTCAAGATTATTGTTTGGCAGTGAGCACCTCACCCCTGGTTACACCCCTAAAGTGGCATTGCACTTGTTCTGGAGGACAAGGCAAGAGCATGCAGGACTTCCCTGTACAGCTGAGTCTCTCTTGTGGCCAAGGTCACTGTCAGCAAGTTTGGCAAACACTACAAATCAGGTTTTCTCAGGTGTGTTATTTTTTCCCCGAGAGCTATTGTTTGCTAATTTCTGTGGTATAAATTCCACCATGGCTATTTCAAGCTGCCCACTTGATGTTGAACACACTCAGCTCTTGTGAGTGGGTATGATGTGCATGGCCCAGGCACAGCATCGGCCACATCTCCGTTTGTCACCGTCTTCCTGAGCTCAAACCCAGTGTGTCCACACCCACTTATGCTTCTACCTGGCCCCTGTAGATCTTAAATCCAGAGATACCTACCTACAGATTCTGGACATCAGGGGCCTTACTGGACCCATGGGCAGGTCCCAGGAGACATCCTCCCCTCAACACTTTTGAGGGATGTGGGACATTCCCAGGAATGCTGTGCAGGAATTGCTGGAGATTCCCACACCAGTACTTAAACCCCAAAGCTCTGGGCCCAACAAATAGTCCTGGCACCCAGGATATAAGATTTGGCCCAGAGACCTTCAGTCTGTCCCAGGAGGCCTTGGGCTACAAGGCAAATTAGATTAAACTAGACTGCACGCTATTCCTTGCCATCCTACTATCAAAGTCTGGGCCCCCACAAAAGCCCTTTCCTCTCTTGGCACCATTAGAGCCCAATTCTGTTCTCCATCTCTCCCCATACACAATGGACGGAGTCTCAGGATTAAAGATGGCTTCAGCAATAAGGTCTTTATTATCACACTCTGCAGGCAGGCAGTTCCAAGGCTGGGTGATATGGAGGCTGGACCAGTTCACTGCAGGCATCATCTGTAGACTCAACAATGCCCATGAAGAAGGAAACTTCCTCTGGACATCGTCAGACTCCAGATCCTCCTGGAGAGAACTACGTCAAGGCAACACCTGAGCCACTGGGGACAGGGGAGAGGTGGAAAATGAGGCCACCCCAATGGGCTCCCAAAGTTTATGGCTCCCTCCAGGGAATGAGAACACAAGCCTGCATTCCCTGAGTATGTTGAGATGACAGGCACATGGTGTGGGGATCTGCCAAGTGGTAGAGGTGAGAGGGCACCTGGCAGTGACATAATCTGGCAAAGCACCTGGACAGGTTAGAAAGTGCTGCATAGCTCCTGCAAGCTTCCCACTTACCACTGGCACTACAGCCAATCTCCCAGTAGGGGTGTGGGATGCGCAAGTTTCAAATTTTGGCTGATGGCTTCCTCACAAAAGTTCCTCTCATAGGAGTTTCTCAAGAGTGAGTCCTTTTATGGAACAAGGAGAAGGTCCCCACTAGTGCTTATCCACTCTTGCCACATTCCTAAGGCCTTTCTTTGGTGTGACCTTTCTGGGCTGAGGGAGGCTGGAGCTCTGGCTGAAGGTGATCCTATGTCCACTGCACTCAGACGGCTCTTTTCCAGTGTGACCCTTCTGGTGCTTAGAGAGGTTTGAGCTGTAGCGGAAAGCTTTTCCGCATTTGTTACACGCATAAGGCTTTTCTCCAGTGTGAACTCTCTGGTGCTGACTGAGAATGGAGCTTTCGCTGAAGGCCTTCCCACACTGGCTGCACCTATAAGGCCGTTTTCCGGTGTGAACTTTCTGGTGCTTAACAAGGTTAGAGCTGTAGCTGAAGGCTTTCCCGCATTCAGTGCACTCATAAGGCCTTTCTCTGGTGTGAACTTTCTGATGCTGAATGAGGGCAGAGCTTTGACTGAAGGCTTTCCCACATTCGGAGCACTTGTAAGGCTTTTCTCCAGTGTGAATTCGCTGGTGTGGAACGAGGTTGGAGGGGCAACTGAAGGCTTTCCCACATTGGTTGCACTTATAAGGTCTTTCTCCAGTATGACTCCTTTGATGCAGAATAAGTTTGGAGGTTTGCTGGAAGCCTTTTCCACATTCACTGCACTCAAAAGGCCTTTCTGTGTTGTGAACTTTCTGATGCCGGACAAGATGGGAGGTGTTAACGAAGGCTTTTCCGCATTCGCTGCACTCATAAGGCCTTTCTCCGGTATGTATTTTCTGGTGCTCGACAAAGTTGGAGATACAGCTAAAGACTCGCCGACACTGTCTGCACTCATAAGGCCTCTCTGTGTTGTGAACTTTCTGGTGCCGAACAACGTGGAAGCTACGAGTGAAGGCTTTCCCACACTGGTCACACTCATAAGGCCTTTCTCCAGTGTGAACTCTCTGGTGCTGAGTGAGTGAGTGTTTGCGGGTGAAGACTTTACCACATTCACTGCAACTGAGATGCGCTTTTCCAGTGTGCACTTTCTGATGCATCCTCAGGCTAAACAGGTGGCTGAACACCTTCCCACATTCCTTACACACATGGGATGTTTCTCCAGTGTGAGTTTTTCGGTGATTAAACAGGGTTGAGCTCTCCATGGGGGCATTTCCACCTGCTGGGCACCTGAAGGGTCTCTCTTTGGCGTGAGTGATCAGGTGGTTGAGGAGTGCAAAGGCCTTCAGGAAAGCTTGTCCGCAGTCGCTGCACTTGAAGGGCTTCTGTGAGGCGTGGCCTCCCTGCTGTTGCTGCCAAATGGAGCTGGGTGGTAAGGCCTCCTTACATTCGGTGCTTCTGTGTGATGTCCCCTCTCCGTAGGTGGCCTGGGGCTGGAGACCATGGCTGTCCAGGACAGCCTTAGCACACTCCCTGCATGTGAAGGGTTTCTCTTCACTGTGCTCCTTCTGGTGCTTGTGAGAGTTCGCACTGAGCCAGAAACCTCTCCCACATGTCTCACACGTGTACAGTTTCTGCCTGGGTTGTATTCCCTGGTGCTCAGCCAGGTGTAATATGTCTTTTAACACTGGGTCATGCACATCACAGGTGTTGGCCTTCTGGATGGATGGATCTGCCTTGGGGGTCCTGGACTGAAGCACTGCTACATAAACACTCTTCTCATAAGATGCCTCCTCAGCCTCTGCTCCACACCCATAATCTGAAAGCAGAGAAATGCCAGTGAAATGTATGTAGGCTTTGTTGGGAGAGGGCAGCCTCTTCACAGATGTGTGTCTGACACATTCAGGAATGAGTCTGTAGATCAAGTTGGGGTGAGGTAGAGCCAGTGGTGCAGGACTGGGCCCAGGAAGGCCACAGAAAGCGAGGGCCCATCACCTGTGAGAACATGGGTGAGGTTCAGGCTGGGAGGAGAAGCAGAGATTCCAACTCATTCCTCAGCTTTCATCAGGAGAGGAGAGAGCTCTGCCAGGAAAAGAGGACACAGAGCCATGTGCACGAGCTCAGGAAAATGCAAGGAACCTGGTACTCTGAGTCTACATGAAGATACACACACATGTCATGACACATGGACTGTAGGCTAACCTGGGACAGCCCTGCAAAAGGAGGAAAGGCGGGGAATGGGGGAGAAATGGAGATCAGAGCAGTGAGGCTGTCCGTCATCAGGGCCTAGGTACAAAAGACAAATGGCAAATAGGTGGTCTGTCCTCAATGAAGAAGGAAGGTGGGGGTCGGGTGGGGCTACTGGCTCCAGCAACAAGCTCCAGTGGACACAGGTGAAGTACCCAGTATAATGTGAGCCCATCACAATGTCGCCTCTGCCCCCAGCTCCCATTCACCAGAGCCAGGCCCCTTCCCAGCCTCTCTTGCTGTGGCTGCAGACATGGGCACCCAGGGTCCTTTGCCCTGTTCCTGTGGTTGGGCAACCACACAGGACGTGGAATATGCAAGTCCTGGCAGAAAGAGCGGATGAGGGGGTGGCCTAGCTCAGGGCAACCTATCCGGTGACAGACCAAAGGGAGTTCGTGTCATCTTTGCAACTGGGAAGAAAACCCAGTGTTACAAAATCAGCTCCTGAGGAGCGGCTCCCAGGAACAGCCCAGTCGTCTCCACAAGCAGTGACCACGTCGGTGTCTGCAGTCCACAGCACAGCCAGGCACAGAGGTGCCACCGATCCGGACCAATTTAGGCAGCCGGATTGAGACTCCGAAGCCTGAGCCCTTCCCCAGAAGGCTTCGGAATCAGGTGTTGGGGCTCCTCAGAGAAAGGAGCAGGCAAACACGAGGCAGGTGGTCCAGGGGAGGAAGCAGTGCCCATGCTCAGCTGCGGGAAGACAGAGCTGCTTCTGGGAGAAAAGGAAAGGCAGAGCCTAGGAGGCTGGGAGGGCCTTACCCAGTGAGGCCACAAGTGCCAAGTTCTCCAGCATCACATCACAGTACAGGTGCCTCTGAGCCTCGTCAAGGAGCCCCCACTCCTCCTGGGAGAAGTACACGGCAATGTCCTCAAAGGTCCCCCAGCCCTGCCATGATGAAGACAATTAAGTCAGCTAGACCAAAGGATGGTAGAAAAACGAACAAAAAACAGTGCACAGATGAGCCCATACAGACCTAGATCTTTCACCCTGCATCATACCACCTCTGTGGTGGGCAGTCTCTGACCCCTAAACCATCCTCCCCAAACACTCCAGGTCACCCACTTCCCCCAGATGCAATGTCATGGGTGCCGCTGTCTCCTCATGTCCCATCGGCCACTGTCCTTCAAAGAGCAGGCAGGTGGACAGAGAGATGCCATCTAAACCCTTAGCCTGGCATGTAGGGCCCCACTTCCTCCTGCTAGGTAATTCCCCTGGGTCCCCAGATCCTGCCACCCAGAAACACCAAACCGGAAGCCCCCTTTCTCCCACAGGGCCCCCAGTACCAGATTCCAGTCCACTGACTCATCTCCTCTGCATGCACACGTCAGGCTTTGTATTGCACATCTCCAGACCCTACACCATTCCCTGGCCCACACAATGGGCATCTCCCAGCCACCCCACATGTCACTGTGCAAATGGTGTCCAGAGCCTGGCTACTTGGTGAGGTCAACCAGTACCCCTTCCTGACCCAGACTTCAAAGAATTCCAACTGCCAGGGGTGGCACCCAGAGTTTCCTTCATTGTTTCTGCAACTGGGCCTATTCCTACCTTTAACTCTCAGCCACCAAGGCCAGACATGGATCTCTGGCATGTCCTGGCCTCTGACTTTCTGCATGCTGTCACCTCCCCTGCCACTGTATTCTTCTCTCCTAACGTATACTCAAAGTCCAGGCCCACCACCTCCCACCCCAGGCCTGCGACACTCCCAGTTGCCTGCCTGCCACTGAGCTAACCTGCTATCCTAACTGAAACTCACAGGCCCCATAGAGGGTGCCAAGAAAGGCTGGCGAGCCATAGAGAGGTGAATAGCCACCAGCCCCGGTCCTGCTGTCATCTACCTCCACCCACAATATGCCTCAGCCTCCACCCCAGCGACCGGGGGCCCCTTCTGGACCCTCCTCTCCCACACACCCCTTCCTTTGTGGCTGCTCCTCCCTTCACCTGAATTTGTGACACCCACCACCCCTGTCCAGGTACCCGGAGAGCCACCCAGTCCTCAGCTGCCCCCATGGGGCATCCATCACCATGCCCTAAAGACGCTCCCTCCTAAATCTGCACCTGAGTTCCACCTCACTTCACAGGCTGGGTACTGCCAACTGGATGTCTCCAAGTGGAATCCCTCAGCATAACTCAGACTTGCATTCAGAAGTCTCTGGGACACCTCAGTCTCCACATGGTCAAAATCCACCTCCTGATCTTCCCTGAAACCACTCCACCCACCAACTTCCCCATCTCAGCCGAAGCACTTCCACCTTCTAATCGCTGAGGCCAAAAACCCACAGGGACATCCCCACCTCCTTGTGCTCTCTCTCTCTCTCTCTCTCTCTCCCCCTCCACCTAAAATCAGGCTGGCTTAACTTAAAAGACAGATCCAAGCTCCAACCACTTCTCCCAACTCCAGTCACCGCTCTGGCCAAGCCACTGCTATATTAAGGTAGCATCCTTGTGTGCCTCCTTTTCTCTTCCCTCACTCTCACTCTCCTGTTTTCCACTCTGCAGCCTGAGGAAGCCTGTGAACACCTGAGTCAGATCACCTCCCTCTTCTGCTCCAAACCTTCCGTGGCTCCCGCCACCCTCAGGTGACAGGCCAAGCTCTTGTCCACCAGGCAACAGGGAGACCTTCAGTTCCCTGAACACTCCCAACTGAGCTTCACCGCCAAGCATGTGCACATCCTGGTCCCTGTGCCTGAAACTGCTTTGCACGCCTTGTCCCGCTGGATTCCAGAATGAGAACGTTTCCACAAAAAACCTGGCCAGGACTCGGCACCTTGGGCTTTCAGTGACCCCAGGGTCCCAGTAGCGAAGATGGAGGGGCAGAGTCCGGGAGCAACCCCTCCCCTCTGTCGGGGGTCCCGGGCCACATGGGTAGGGGTCCGAGTGAGTGGGGCCTGTGGGGACCCTCCACTCACCCGCAGCGGGCCCCTCAGCGCCACCGCCATCAGACCCAGGCGGGCTCTGCCGCTCCCTACACCCCCAGCCCCAGGCCGGGGGCCTCCCACCGCCCGTTGCACGCGGGACCTCTGTCCCCACGGTGTAAACGCCGCCTCCAGGGACCGTGGGGACGCAGGACACCACGTTACAGGACAGTGCGGCTCGTACGGAGCCTGGAGGCCGGTCCCATCCTCCTCACTGTCCACCTCGGCCGGGTCCCGAGGAGGCGCCTGGAAAACGGCCACGACCCAACACTCGGGTCCCCAAGGGCAGTGGAAAACGACCTGTCAAGAACAGAAGGAATGCCAACAATGGCGACGCAGGAAGTTCCGCCCCCGCCGACCGAGCAGCAGGAAACAGCCCTTGTTCTGGGCTGTGATTGGTCCAGAACCTGCCGCCCCCGATGCCTTGTGGTCAATGTAGTTTCAGTCCTGCATTTCCACCCCACCCCCCGGCGCGGCGCCCACACATTCTCCATTCTCCATGGCAACGCCAAGCTACCTCTAGCGGGGCGCTGGGAAATGGAGAGCTGAGAAAAAAGACGGGCAGGAGCGTGTCTTTGCTTCCTTTTAAAGGGGCCGCTCCCAGGTTTCCTCCCGCAGAGTTTGTTGTCCAGCAAGTGACCCGTGTCCTGGGCCTCGGACAACCAGCCGTGGGGAGGCCCCTGGGGAATCACTTGTTGCCTTTGAGGGTGTCAAGTGAAAATACTATCTTCCTCATGGAGACTTTGTTTAATAACCTTAAATGTCTCTCTAATTCAGTGGTCCCCAAACTGTGGTCCCTGAATCAGCATCACTGGGGAACTGGCTAGAAATGCAAATTCTTGTCCCCGCCCCCCACAGGGATGAGCCTGACAAGCCCTTCTGGAGATTCTGATGCTCTAAATTCAAAGAATCAGGTCTAATTCAAAGTCCTGTGACAAAATTTGGAAAATACCACAACTTTCCTCATGCGAGGTGACATGAAAAGTGCTTAGCTGGGCTTCCCTCGTGGCGCAGTGGTTGAGAGTCCGCCTGCCAATGCAGGGGACACGGGTTCGTGCCCCGGTCCGGGAAGATCCCACATGCCGCGGAGCGGCTGGGCCCGTGAGCCATGGCCGCTGAGCCTGCGCTTCCGGAGCCTGTGCTCCGCAACGGGAGAGGCCACAACAGTGAGAGGCCCACGTACGGCAAAAAAAAAAAAAAAAAAAGTGCTTAGCACAGGGCCAGGCACGTGGTGCTACATATATGAGAGAGCTAGTATTGTTATTGTCCTTATCGTCACCAGCAGCATCATCCCAAGGCTCTTACATACACTGCCAGGGAGAGCAAGTAAGAGATGCCTGTCTACAGAATGCTTGTTGAGCTTGTTGACACTGTCGCTGGAAGTAATCAATAAACAATCTCTACTAGGGATAGAAGACAGTTTTATTTGAGCCAAACTGAGGACTATAGCCCAGAAGACAGCCTCTCAGATAACTCTGAACTGCTCCACTGAATCATGGCACATTTTTATATCTTGTCAGAACAAAGAACATCAGACAGGTCAAGGATGCATTCCTTCAAGGTTTTAAAAAAAAAACAAAAACAGGTCAGCATGCACACAGTCAATATGGCCTTGAGAAGAAGCTAGTCTTATCATTGAAGGAATACCAGCATTGGCATTCCAGGAAGGGAGGCATTTAAACTTTATTTTATTTATTTTATTATTATTTTTTTTTTTTGCGGTACGCGGGCCTCTCACTGTTGTGGCCTCTCCCGTTGCAGAGCACAGGCTCCGGAAGCGCAGGCTCAGCGGCCATGGCTCACGGGCCCAGCTGCTCCGCGGCATGTGGGATCTTCCCGGACCGGGGCACGAACCCATGTCCCCTGCATCGGCAGGGGGACTCTTAACCACTGCGCCACCAGGGAAGCCCTAAACTTTATTTTTAACATGGACATTCTTTACCTCTGGTCAATGCACCCTTTTCTTTAATGATTACAGCAGATGTACCATGTGTTTTTGATAGGCCACAAACAGGCTGTTTTAGCATAAAAAAGTCAAATCATGTATAAGCCAGAATGACTTCCCCATCCCTCAATATGTGAATATGAAATGCACTCATTCTTTTTTTTTTTTTTTTTTGCCAGTTCTTATTATTTTTACTCATTCTCGACTTAACGAGTAGCCAGGTAGGCAATGTTTAATGTTTTTTTTTTAAGTATGCTCATGGTAGGCAGACTAATGCCTTCCCCTCCCCTCAAGATGTCCAGGACCTAATCTCTGGAGTATGTAACTATGTTATGTTACAGGGCAAGGGGGAATTAAAATGATAGATGGAATTATGGTTGATAATCAGCTGACCTTGAAATGTGGAGATCATTCTGGATTATCTGAGGTTGGGAGGGTGAGATGAAACAATGTAATCACAAGGGTCCTTAAAAGTGGAAGAGGGAGGCAGTAGAGATGGAGAGAGATTGAGTCAGGGTGATGCAATGTGAGAAAGAAGTTGCCGTTGCTGGCTTTGAAGACAGAAAGACCCACAAACCAAGGAATGCTGGCAGACTGTGGAGTCTGGAAAGGCAAGGGAACCCATTCTTCCCCAGAGTCCCCAGAAGCAACACAGTCCTGCTGATGCCTTGATTTTTTTTTTAATATTTAAATATTTATTTGGCTGCACCGGGTCTTAGTTGCGGCACACAGTATTTTCGTTGCTACATGCGGGATCTTTAGTTGTGGTGTGTGAACTCTTAGTTGTGGCATGTGGGATTTAGTTCCCTGACCAGGGGTCGAACCCGGGCCCCCTGCATTGTGAGCGCAGGGTCTTAGCCACTGGACCACCAGGGAAGTGCCGATTCCTTGATTTTAGAGTAGCTGACACAAGTGTCAGGCTTATGACATCCAGAAATTTTTAATAATTTGTGTTATGTTTCTCTGCTTTCAAGGGCTCATGTGATTATACTGGACTCACCCAGACAATCCTGGATATTCTTTCCATCTCAAGATCCTTAACTTAGTCCATAAAGCGGGCCATGTCAGGTAACATATTAACAGGTTCTGAGGATTAGGATGTGGGCATCTTTGGAGGACCATGATTCTGCCTACCACATTGAACTCACATGGCTATTAGCTATTTTAAAACAGGTGCTGGGACTTGCCTGGGGGTCCAGTGGTTAAGACTCTGTGCTTCCACTGCAGGGCACACGGGTTTGATCCCTGGTCAGGGAAGTAAGATCCTGCATGCCGTACAGCGCGGCCAAAACAATAAAATAAAACAGGTGCCAAAATTATAAAAGCAGAAGTTTCCACAAAGAAATCTGAAGCTCTAGCTCCTCCAGGAAACACACACAATTCAGGTTTCCTGAATGCCCGCCTGCAGGCTTGCCTCCAAGCCTTTGCACATGCTGGTCCCTCTGAAACAGGAGGGAAGGGGGCAGGGCACAACCTTTAAAAAAATGACGCACATAGGACATGACAAAAACTGCTTAGAACCAACTAGGTCCAAGATGGCAGAAGATTCAACTTCCAGTGGGCCTTGAGACTCATCTTATGCTCGCTGTAATACATTAGCTAAATGACACACCCACCAGCGCCATGACAGTTCTGAGGCCAACCATAAAATGTCAAAAAGTGGGTGGCGGCCCAATTCCTGGAAATCTCCACCCCTTCCCCCGAAATACTTGGAATAATCCTCCCACTCATTAGTCTATGAAATTACCCGGCCCATAAAAACTAACCACCCCATATTTCGGGGCCTCTCACCTTCTGAGATGGCCCACACTCTGTGGAGTGTGTTTCTCCCAAGGCTGTTCTCGCCTTTTGAGACAGACCGCATTCTATCTATGGAATATGTACATGTCTAAATAAATCCATTTCTTACCTATCACTTTGTATCTCGCTGAATTCTTTCTGCGATGAGACATAAAGAACCTGAGCTTCATTAAGTCCTGAGACCAGGTGTGTCATCTCAGTTAAAATACGGTGGGTTGGGGCTTCCCTGGTGGCGCAGTGGTTAAGAATCTGCCTGCCAATGCAGGGAACACGAGTTCGAGCCCTGGTCCGGAGAGATCCCACATGCCGAGGAGC
This sequence comes from Aethalodelphis obliquidens, assembly GCF_003676395.1. Lineage (NCBI taxonomy): Eukaryota > Metazoa > Chordata > Mammalia > Artiodactyla > Delphinidae > Aethalodelphis > Aethalodelphis obliquidens. The sequence continues at coordinate 209,421 of NW_020838057.1, read as the reverse complement.
AACTAAGCCCGTGCGCCACAACTACTGAGCCTCCGCTCTAGAGCCCGTGAGCCACAACTACTGAGCCCACGCACCTAGAGCCCATGCTCCCCAACAAAAGAAGCCACCGCAATGAGAAGCCCACGCACCACAACGAAGAGTAGCCCCACTCACCGCAACTAGAGAAAGCCCGCGCCCATCAACAGAGACCCAACACAGCCAAAAATAAATAAATACAAGAAATAAATTTTAAAAAAAATACTGGGGGTTGGGACTTCCCTGGCGGTCCACGGGTTAAGATTCCACGCTTTCACTACAGGGGGTGTGGCTTTGATCCCATGTTGGGGAACTAGGATCCCCATGCCGCGCGGCACAGCCGAAAAAAGAGACCGTGGGTTCAAGTCCCAATCTGGGTTTAGGCTGGCTTCTAGTCTCGGCACGTGGGTTCAAGGTGAACCTCACGTGGGATTTGAACATTCTTTTTTTTTTTTTTTTTTAATATTTTTAATTATTTATTTATTTGTCTGTGCCGGCCCTTAGTCATTGCTGCATGCAGGATCTTCGTTGTGGTGACATGCGGGATCTTTAGTTACGGCATGTGGGCTCTTAGCTGCAGCATGTGGGACCTAGTTCCCTGACCAGGGATGAACCCAGGCCCCCTGAATCGGGAGGATGGAGTCTTAACCACTAGACCACCAGGGAGGGACTCAAACATTCTTTGTTTACTGGAATGGCAAGAAACATTCCCTAACCACAAATACATTAGATTTTCTTCATTTATTTCAAAGTGAGCAAAATTTACACACAAATACTCCAAAATTGATGTTATCTCTTGCATTACAAGGACTTACAAAGAGTAGTGATACTGCAGACAGAGCTGATATAGATGTTATAACAATCACTTATAACTTACCTAGGGAGGTAAGCAGGGAGGGAGACAGAGTGAATGAACTCGACACAGATTGGTTCCATATTAACTTACAATAGCCCTATGCGGTGGGTACCATTACTGTCCCATTTTGTGTATGAGGACTAAGAACCCTGAAAAACAGACCCTCAGAGTGAAACAACAAAGAGAAAACCTTTTACTCTCTGTCAGCAGTAGTCAGTCTGCATTGAGACTACCCTTCCGTTTGATTTTATGTGTCGTACCCATGTAGGTTGCCCCCTCCCCCCAAAATAAAGGAACAGGGAATCAACACCATGACGTGCGGGGCAAGGTAAGATCTAGACGACCTAGGGACAAGTGAGTCGGGGAGAGTACTTTTTGCGCGGCCCAGTTGAGCCAAGAAAACAGATGGTGGAGGAAGTCTCAGAACGATTCCAGACGCTAGAAAAACTTAGGTTAGGGCCTTGCGACTCGGCGTGGGGGCTGTTCCCAACCATAACAGGACGCTGACCCGCGGGGGTCACACCCAGCCCTGGTGCGAGGCCCCAGGAGGCGGGGATGGGATGGGACCCCGGTCACGCTCCGTCCCCGGTGCTGCGCTGGGCGAGGGTGGGAAGTGGCGGAGGCCCTCCCGGGCCCTCAGCAATTCACCGTTCACCCGCAGCGCTGACGACCCCGCCAGCACCCCACCCCACGCTCAGCCCGGAAGCCTGGCGCTGCTGCAGACTCCACTTCCCAGCGGCCCCGGCGGCGCCGCTTGGCCGTTGCCGTGGAGACCAGGCGCGCTCCACCTACCGCGCCGGCAGCCAGAAGGCTCTGCGCGTGCGTCCGCAGCGCGCCACGGGCCAATGAGGGCTCGCGAGATTGGACTTCCGGCGTCCGGGACTGTCACTTGGCTGCCGGCGTCGGGCCACGCCGGTGACGGCCGGAGAGCGCCGGGTCGGGGCCGGTTTTGCGGAAGGGTCTGGAGACCCGAGGTGCGGGCAGTGAGGACGTGCGGGCAGCGAGGACGTGCGGGCGGAGATCCGAGGCACGGGCAGCCGAGCCCGGGGGCCCAAGGCCAGTCCCCGGCCTCAGTTTCCCGGGGTGCGGCGTGTGCGCCCCCCAAGCCACGTGCTCCGGCCTCCACGCCGTCCCGACGCGGCGCCCTTGACGGATTGGGAGAGAGGCCCGGAGCCTGAGCGCCCGCACCTTTCTGCAGGTTCCGATGGCGGCGGCGCAGACAGACCCGGCGCAGGTGAGTAGCGGGAACCCCAGGCCCCCACCCACCCGGATGCCTCCTTCATGGACCCGAGCCCCGATCGAGGGAGGCACTTTACCTGGACGTCTTGTCTTCCCCTCGCGCTTCGTCCTAGGCCGTGCTGTCCCGGCTGGTTGGTAGTGCACGCGTGGGATCCCCACTTCTGGCAGCTAAGGGGGTGAGGTGTAGAAGGAAGTTCCAAGGGGAGGGTCCCCCGTTTGCAAAAGCTGGGAGGGAAGCCTGAGTGTAGGCGCTTCCGGAAGTGAGCTGCTCGGCGGGGAGAAGATATGTATGTCTGAAAGGGCAGGCCGAGGAGTTAAGACTATCCCGAGGGCACCGGGAGACTGGACATGCTTTAAGTTAACGATTTTTTAGGGTATTCCACCTATTGTTGAGTGGAGAACAGAAGCAGAGGGGCGTGGCGGTGTGCAGGGAGGAGGCTACTGTCACAGTCCGGGCAGTGCAGGTGCGAAAAGCCGTTGGATTCTGGATAGATCTGCTGATGCATCAAGTGCGGGGTATGCGGGAGTGTCCTGAGTGAAGGGCCAGTCTAAGGTTTTCCGCCGGAGCACCCAAAAGAATGGAGCTGCCTAGCACTTTCACAGGTCCTCCCCCAGGCAGTGGGGCCAGGATTTGGTAGCTGGTGCTGAAATTGAAAACCCTTGATTGTATCCTTGCCCTGGGACTGTGCCAGTGGCAACTGTCACTCAATGGGACAGAGAAAAAAAGAACGGAACTGCTGTAGACAAAATTAGGAATTTGAAGGGAAAGTAGATTTCAGGGGGAAATTGGGAAGAGTCTGTGCTGTCTCAGAGTGGAGGTGTCACATGGACCTGGAATTGTAGATGTCCGAGGACAGAGTCCTGATGTTCTGAGTGAGGTGGAGCCTAGGAATCAAACTTAGGAAGAGGACATCTCACAGACTCAGCCAGGGATAGGCATGGGCAGTCAGGGCTCTAGGGAGATGAGGAATGGCTGGCAGTCCCTGGGGCTCTCAGGGGAAGTCTGGCAGGTGGCTGAGGGAAGGGAAGGTGGCAGCCACCTGAGGAGGAAATAGAGGGGGCCTGGCTATGGAGGGAGGAGGGAAGTGGCTTCTTGTGTGCCCACCAGATCCTTGGCGCCACCCCTGTGGCAGCTGGAGGGGATCAGCCAGTCCTTCAGGTTCAAAGAGCAGCCTTGAAATGTCAGGCAAGTTCAGCAGGAGAGGGCATACCTACAGGGATGGGCATGTCCTGGGGGCTCTGCAGCTGGGACTTGTACAGTTACTTAAGCAAGAGCAATGAGAGCACCTTTGGGGAGGCTCAGCTTGTGCAAAGGCTGGAGAATGAGTGGACGCCAGGGGCTGACCTTGGTGTGGCAGAAGGCCAGGGGCTTCCTCTGGCTGCCTTGTGTAGAGTGGCCAGGTCGGGTTAAAGAGGCATCTACGGCCTAGATGGGGAAGGGGGAGGGGAGGGGTCCAGAGAGGTGAGGGAAGGCCCATCTGCAGAGCCTTGTGGGAGGAGGGTGAGCATCTGAGGGACACGAGCGGAGGTAGCCTTTGGGGCACGGAGCTGGGTTTTGGTTCACACAGCTATAGCTTAGATCATGTCCATCTTCCAACTCTCTTAGGGCCTAATGGCCTTTGAAGACGTGGCTGTGTACTTCTCCCGGGAGGAGTGGGGGCTCCTGGATGCAGCCCAGAGGGCTCTGTACCGCCGTGTGATGCTGGAGAACTTCACCCTCCTGGCCTCGCTGGGTAAGCCCTGGGTCCTCCATGGGGAGCGCATGTGTTGCCAGGCTAGGCTGCCAGCACTAACCTCTTACCGCCCGGCGGCCTGTGAGCAGCCCCATGTCCTCTGGCTGAGTGTCCCTGTTAGCTGTGGTGCCTCTGTGCTCAGTCCCCTTCGGGTGCTGCCGACACGGTTCTCCTCACAGGCACCATCGAGCTGCTCTGAGATCCCTGCCCTGTGATGTGACCTCGGGTATCCTTGGTTGCACAGATGATGCCGTCCGTGGCCCACGAAGCCCTGACTCCTGCCATCTGCCGGGGGTGACCCCTCACTTGCTTGTCTTCTCTCACAGGACTCTCTGTCTCCCGACCCCACGTGGTCATCCAGCTTGAGTGTGGCAAGGAGCCCTGGGTTCTCAATGGGACAGATGTGACCCTGGCCAGGAATGCCCAGAGGAGGCCGAGCCCTGGTGAGTGGGGGCTCAGGGGTGTGAACTTGGGGCCAACCTATGGCCAAGCTTCTGTCCACCTTCCCTCCTGGATGCTCTCCTCTCCAGCTTCCCACCCGACCGACTCCTTTCACCATCAGCCTCTTCTGGAGGCTCCGGCTTTGGCTGCCCTTGAAGGGGAGCTCCAAGGGCCACCCCCAGGCCGTGGTGAGACCTGCTCAGAATCCCACCCTCAGCCAGTCTGTGTGGCCTCAGACCCTGCCCGTCTTCCCTCACCACCTCATCTGTGGGGCCGTTTGTTCACGTGTTCATCGTTGAGCACTTGCAGTGGCCAGTCCCGTTCGTGGCACTGGGGACACAGCCTTGCCCAGCCCGCTCCTGGTCCTGCCTTTGTGGGGTTGACCCTGCTAGGGGAGAGGCAGTCAGCAAGCAGAGTTGGTGAGTAAAATCTGTTCCCTCAGGTAGCCATCAGTGTAAGGGGCAAACCCACCTGGGGAGTGCCCTGGGGACGGGCTCCGTGCAGGAAGGGAGTCTGGCCCCAGTTCCTCTCCCCAGCCTCCACGGCCGGTCCCGCGGGCCCCCTTGCCTACCCACGCGGCCTGTCTGGGTGACCCAGGCGTCCACCGTTTCTGGTCCTTCAGCTTCCCCTCATCTGGCAGAGAACAGAGATGTTTCTGGAGAAGCAACATTGCCAGGGCCCTTCCAGGACGGCCCCCCTCTGGCACCGACTAGGGTTCTCCCCAGCGCTGGTGCCTCTGAGTGTGGGAAAAGCCTGGAGGGTCGGCGCGGCGTGTCCCCCTCTCGGGAGAGGAAACCCACAGGGGTGTCTGTGATCTACTGGGAAAGCGGCGAGGCCAGCGTCAGCCTGCGGCTGACCTCTTCTCTGCGGGCCCCACCCGGGGAGAAGGCCCTCGCAGACCACCCTGCACCAGGCAAGCAGCCGAGGGCATCGGAGCGGCAGAAGCTGTACGCATGCGAGGCCCCGGGGAGAGCCTTCCCGGGCGCCCCAGAGGCTCAGGGGGACCGAGGAATGGGTGAGGCTTGGCGCGAGCCTCAGAGACTGCTTGCTGTCTCAGAGCCCCCGACCTGGGCCGAACTGGGCGAGGCCCTGCACGCTGGCCCCGGCCTCCTCTCTGGGGAGAAGCCCTTCGAGTGCAGGGCGTGCAGCAAGGTGTTCGTGAAGAGCTCGGACCTGCTGAAGCACCTGCGCACCCACACCGGGGAGCGGCCGTACGAGTGCGCGCAGTGCGGCAAGGCCTTCAGCCAGACGTCGCACCTGACGCAGCACCAGCGCATCCACAGCGGAGAGACGCCCTACACGTGCCCGGCCTGCGGCCAGGCCTTCCGGCACAGCTCCTCGCTGGTGCGGCACCAGCGCATCCACACGGCCGAGAAGGCCTTCCGCTGTGCCGAGTGCGGCAAGGCCTTCAGCCACCGCTCCAACCTCAGCCAGCACCGCAAGATCCACGCCGGGGGCCGGCCCTACGCGTGCACGCGCTGTGGCCGCAGCTTCTGCCGCAACTCGCACCTGATCCAGCACGAGCGCACGCACACGGGCGAGAAGCCCTTCGCCTGCGCGCTCTGCGGGGCCGCCTTCAGCCAGGGCTCGTCGCTCTTCAAGCACCGGCGCGTGCACACCGGCGAGAAGCCCTTCGCCTGCGCGCAGTGCGGCCGCGCCTTCAGCCACAGCTCCAATCTCAGGCAGCACCGGCTGCTGCACACGGGAGAGCGGCCTTTCCGTTGCTCGGACTGCGGCAAGGCCTTCGCCAAGGGCGCCGTGCTGCTCAGCCACCGACGCATCCACACGGGCGAGAAGCCCTTCGTGTGCGCACAGTGCGGCCGCGCCTTCCGCGAGCGTCCGGCCCTCTTCCACCACCAGAGGCTCCACACCGGTGAGAAGCCAGCGCGGCGGCCCCGGGCCAGCCCGCTCCCCCAGGCCAGGCCTCCTTCGGGGGCATCGTGTGAAGGCACACTGGGGAAGGAAGCCGGGCCCACTGCTGCCTCAGGCCCAGCCACGGTTCCAAAGACAGCTGAGCCTTGAGGTCGCAGCCCCGACCTTCCCCGGCCTGTTGTGAGTCCCTTCCATGGGTACGGGGCCCCGCCCTCTGCAGAGCCACGCTGTGGAGAAGCTCTGCACGTGCACTGCCATCCCCCCTGCACGTGGTGACAAGATTTGCCTCTTGTCAGCCACAGCTCACTCCTCCAGGCCCAAGCGGTCACGCTGAACAAAGGCCAGGGGGAGGCCAGCATGGTGCTGCCAGTTCGCCCATATTTTGACTGTGCGCGCGAACGGGAAGCGCTGGGACGGGGTGGAGGTGGTCCTGAGAACTTTCTGAGGTTTACACCCAACCTACAGGGTCTGTGTGGAACCTCTCCACCCCTACCCCCAGCGTATTCCCCCAGCCCTCAGTTCATCCAGGGCTTCCTGGGAACAGGCCCAGAAGACAGGAAGTCATGGGGGAGGCAGGTACTGGCTTCGGACAAGTGGCTGGGCTCTGAGCCTCAGCTCCCTCCTCTAGGGAAGAGAAAAGATTCAGCCCTGCAGAGGGTATTTGCAGCACCCTGACAGGCAGCATCTCGATAAGGGCCAATACGTGCCAACCGCCAGCCCCCGTTCTGAGCGCTGCACAGTTTCTCCTGACAGCTCTGTGAGGTGGCTGCTGTGGCTAGTATCCCCACTTCTCAGATGAGGAGACTGAGGCACAGAGAGGGGACGTGAGTTGCACAAGAGCAGGGCCACCGGCCCAGCATCCAGAGAGCTCCCCACTTTACCCCCACACTTAGCCTGCCAGCCCTGAGGGCTGGGTGAAGGCTGCGTGGCTTGCTGCTCACGGCGGACCCTCAGGAGGTGGAGGAGGGTGGGGGCGGGAAGTCCCCGGGTGAAGGACGGAGATTGAGAGTGATGGTTCCCCAGCTGTGCTGGTGCATTCAGAGTGTGGTCCAAGCCTCAGCTTTGGCCGTGTCCTGTTGTTGCCAAAGTCAGCGATACAGGAGCCTTTCCATCCCCACTGCCTTGACTGGAGGTGACCGTAACAACAGGTGCAGAGGAGACAAGATGGGGCTGCTCGATTCCCTGGGGTCCAGTGGCCACGTGCCTGCCATTACCTAAGGCAGTGTGTGGCGCCCTCCCAAGATCCCCTCCCCCGTGTGACATAACCCACAGGGTGGGGACACTGAGGCAGACAAGTTAGGTGGGGGCCTGGTTGGCTTCTTGTGGCCTTCAACAGACAAGCCCCATCTCCACCTTGGGCCTCACCCGCAGGAAGTTAATGGTGTTTTTACTGGGGGTAAAAAAAGACTAGAACTTACAGCTTGGAATGGAGGGACATTGTAAATTCTTGCATGGCACTGTGTAGGTCCACAGCCTCAGCCTCCAGGTCATGGTGCAGAAGGTTTTAATACAGAGTCCAGAGAGGCTCTCTAATAAAGGTTTCTTTTTAAAAACGTGAGTGGTAGCAGCCTGAAACCGGTTTCATCCCAGCACGATGCAAACGTGTCATCACACAGCTGCAGGGACTTGACTTCAACCCTGGTCCCTTTGAGAGGCCTCAGGGTAGAGGTGCAGCCTGTCTGCGGCCCACCGAAGGTCTGTGTCCCCTTGGCAGCCAAGAGACGTGGACAGGGTGGGGCTGCCCCAAGCAGCAGCTCTGTTGGGACATGAGCCTTTGTGGATCCAGGCCTTGGAATCTGAGGCAGGGGGCACACGTGGAGACCCGAAAGGTTGACCCCAACCCAGCAGGTGCTCCCGTTCAATCACCTCAAAGACCTCGCAGGTATCTGCCATTGCCAAAGAACAGAGACGTCACATCCCCAACTGTCCACCTGCCAGCAGGTTCCGCCCCTGAAACCTCCCAAGTTCCTGCAAGGAAAGGAGACAAGGGGTAGGGAGAAGAGTCACACAGGGCCAGGCTCCCCAAAACTCCTCAAGCGCAGGTCCTCTGAGCATTGTCCACCCCTCTTGGGGCCCATCCTCTCTCTTGAGCTGGTCCGTGCCCTGGCCTCGCCCTATTTCATCTTCCCCCAGGCTGGCCCCCATGAGGGATTCTTGAGCAGCTCACTTCAGGGTCAGTGTGGATGGCTGTGAGATGCAGACAAACCCCACAGAGCTTACAGAAGGCTACTGTAGGGAGCCCATGGGATTCAGGAGCAAAGGAGTGTTGAACACCAAGTGGATGCCCAGAGAGTCACTTGCAACCTTTTTCGCACCTTGGACAGAAGCTGGGTCCTGGTGCTCTATCCTGTCTCCCCACCAGCCTCCTCCCTGCTTCACTGAGCCTTTCCTGCCTGTGTGCTTGGCCCCTACTATCCCTCCTTTCCTCCACCCTCCTCGAGTCCACCCTCCCAGCACCAGGGGTGGTCAGAGGCTCCAGCCCTGTTCCTGTGGGAACAGCAACCATGAGCACCCACCTTCCCCCATGTCTTGGCCCTAAGTTGTCCTCCCCCAAACCTTTTTGATCATGTTGGGCCACGTCCTGCCAGCCTGACCCTTCCACTCAACCGTGAACAGGTCATGACTATAAAAGGTATCCGTGGGCTTTCTGGGTCAAGACGATGGACTGAACACATGCATCTCACTTGGTCCAGAAGACCACTGAAACCACAGAGAGCCCTTAAAGCAAACCCTTAAGAATTCCCTGGCGGTCCAGTGGTTAGGACTCTGCGCTTCCACTGCAGGGGGCTCGGGTTCGATCCCTGGTTGGGGAGCTAGGATTCCGCAAGCGGCACGGCCAATAAATTAACTGTAACACAAACCTACAAATATGAGGATGGTAAAAGAGGAGGCAGCGGCATTCTGAAGCTAGAAGTAGTTGGGGGTGGGAGAGCTGTCACTGATTTGGGGAAAGCCAAATGCTGAGTTGGCGCTGGCGGAAGGGGAAGGAGATTCCATCAGGCTTACGCTGCAGAATTCCAGAAGACTTGAAAACCAGCAGCCCCCTGGAAGGGGAGACCCAAAACAAAGATGACTGAGTGGGAGCTCCTGGAGACGCTGTTAGAGCTCCAGCTCTTCCCACAGGGTAGATGGTGGAAGAGTCCTTTCTGGGGAATCCGAACAGTCCCAGAGAAAAAATCAAATCCCTGGTAGCCAGGGATTCCTAGGTATTAGAAGAAACTCAAACAGGCAGGCAGATGCACCTTAGGATCGAAATAATAAGTCATTGTTCACCCATTTGATGTGTGGAAGCAAAACACCCTGACCCACAGTCAGATTTTAAAAACAATAACATCGTCTACTGATATATACTAGTTCTGGTCCCCAAAGTAAATAAAAGGCTGAACACGTCCCATAATTCTGGACAAAAACCTCCAGCCCTCACTTTGCAGTACTGATCTAGCTGAAGGCATGTCTGAGACTCTGAGGGTATAAATCATGGAACAGTTTCTTCATCAGGAGATGGGTGCCTGCTGTCCCCCCCCCGCCCCTGCAGGGCGCTCAGCAGTGGTCGAATGAAGGACCCCAGCACCATCCTCGCTGGAGAAATTCCCGGGGATGGCGGAGAAAGCCCGTGGGTTAGGCCAGCCTTCCTGGTAGGTCCCTGCTTCCTCCTAGGACCTCGGGCCGTTGTCTTGGAAACAGCTGGAGCAGGTTGGTTATGCTCCAGGGGTTACCAAGGCGTCCGCCGGGCGACCAGAAAGAAGCCTCAGGTAGGGCTCTGGGGGAGGAGCCTAGGCGTAGCGCCAACCCTGATTGACCGAAAGGTCACGCTCCTCCCCATCCGTCACCTCCTGCCAATAGGCGCCGGGCCTGTTGTGCACATGCGCAGGATTCGAAGGTACCATACGTCTCCGCCGTTGGTGAGTCCTAGGGTGCGATACAAAGGAAGAGCGGCTTCCGGGGAGGGGAGGGAGTCCCCCAAACCCTGCGACTCTGCAGATTCCTCTCGGAGGCATGGGGCGCCTCTCAGTCGTGAGAGGCCTCCTAAAATGATCATCTACTGGCGGAGGCCGCGCCTGTCCCTGTTTTGCTGAGGCTCATGGGAAATGTAGTCCGAAGGGAGGGGGTGGTGCTGCCTTCGGAGCAGACGTGTGATTGGCCAGGGCGGCGTCGCCAGGGCAACGCGCGAGGGGCTGACCGCTGGGTCCGGGGAGAGGCGCGCGGGACCGCGTGGGCCCACTTACCCGAAGTGGCCTCGGGTGGCCGAGGTGAGCACCGGCCGGCTGGGTGGACGTGGCCTTTCCACTACCTCCCGACGTGCCCCACCTCCGAGCCTTCTCCCGGGCCCCTCCTCCCTTCCGCAGCCCCGTTCCTCTCCTTCGGGAAGACCTGCCCCCCTTTCCTCTGTGGAAGGCGGACTCCAGGAGTCAGACCTAGTCCAGCCTATCGGAGAGGACCCCCCCACTCCCAAAGTGGGCGTGTTTCACTCCAGACCCTCTGCAGGGCCGGGACACAGTTGCCCGTCCACCGCTCCACACAACTCGTGATTCCGTTTTGCTTTGCTTCTGCATTTCACACGCACGGTCCATACCGTGTGAGTCATGCACAGCTCTCCGCGGTCAGCGAGCACGGTGTCTCGGGGTCCACATCAGCCCTTGCCTCGAGCCGTGGCGCAAGCCAGCCCCTCAGGGTGCCCCACTTGGGTCAGCGTGTCCCAGAGATGGTGGGGACAGGCAGCCTGGCCCCAGTTCTCACCCTGGATCACGGCCCCACCGCCTCCCTGGCTACCCCCTTTCTCCGCCGCGGGGGCACCTGCCGGGGCTCCTCAGCCTGACCCTGGAAGCCTGTGCTAACTCCTCTTGCCTGCGCTCCAGCATCATCTCCCGACAGACAGTTCCCTGCAGTTTCCTGGAAGCTCCACTGGTAACTTGCCTCCAAGTGTCAGTTTCTTCCGCTCTCAGTTCCAGCTCCTGTGACCCCTCCCTCCATGAAGCTTTCCCCAGTTCAGCCGCAAGCATCCCCACACCACGGTCCTCTCTGTCACAGCCTCAGCCCCCTGGGCTGGGCCTCTCTGCACAGTGCCTTACCCTGGCTGTGGCCTTGTGGCTAGCACCCTGACCCCTCCTTTCCTGCAGGTCCCCTTTGGTGGCCCCAAGAAGACTCCCGGCACAGCAATGCCATCCCCACTGGGCCCCCCGAGTCTGCCCTCTGTGGACCCCGAGGCCACCCAGGAGGATCCTGAGGCAGCACGCCAGCGCTTCCGGGGCTTCTGCTACCAGGAGGTGGCCGGTCCCCGCGAGGCCTTGGCCCAGCTCCGGGAGCTCTGCCGCCAGTGGCTGCGGCCCGAGGTGCACTCCAAGGAGCAGATGCTGGAGCTGCTGGTGCTGGAGCAGTTCCTGGGCGCGCTGCCCCCCGAGATCCAGGCCTGGGTGCGGGGACAGCAACCAGGCAGCCCTGAGGAGGCCACTGTCCTGGTCGAGGGCCTGCAGCATGACCCTGGGCAGCTTCTGGGCTGGGTGAGTGTGGTGGTGTTGGCTTCTTGGAGGGACAGAGAGACCAGCGCCCCAATGACTTACCTCTCCCCCTCAGATTACAGCACATGTCCTGAAGCAAGCGGTGCTCCCAGCCGCACAGAACACAGAGGAGTCTGTGGGGAGCTCCCACCCTTCAGGGACAGTGGAGCCCCGAAAGGCAGCCTCTTGGGAGGGGTCCAAGGATGCCCAGTTGGAGGAGAATGCCCAGCTCAGCTGCAGCGTGAAGGAGGAGCCTGATGGCTACGGGCAGGAGACAGGTGAGAGCGGGGGTGCGCGAGGGCTGGGGCCTCCTTGAGAGAGTGCGAACGTCCCCAGCTAGGGCGGGGAACCCAGATGAGGTTGTGCTGGAGCTGGGGGCTCCTGGAGGGAGTGCGGGTGTCCCCCCCTGGGAGCGGGACCCGCAGGGACTGCAGACTGCAGAGTGGGGTCCCCGGGAGGCCGGAGGGAAGGGCTGGCTGGCTGCCTGCTTGCTATGTGCCTGGTACACACAGAGGACTCCTCCCTGCTGCCGAGGAGGGCCCAGGCTGCGACGCCAGCGCCAGCTCCTCGCCTGCTCTGGCTCACGTGGGAGCCCCTGACCCCTGTCTGCCTTGCTTCCTAGCACCGTCCAGCCCCCCACATCCAGCCCGGTCCCATGAGGGGCCCGCTGAACAACAGGAACCGACCTCCGTGCCCTTTCAGCCACCCAGGATTCAGGTGAGCAGCCCCTGGTGACAGGTGCAGGCCCACAGTGGGAGGAGAGTGTCCTGCCAGTTGTCCAGGCTCCTTGGCCAGCACTTCTTGTGCTCTTTGCTCCCCCAAAGTGGAGTTGGTATCAGGGTACCCCCTGCAGGTCCTGGGGGGCAGGGGGACAGACCAGTGCTTGGAAAGGATTTTGGCCTCAGGTAACTGGGATTCTGGTTTAGAGTGATTGGAACTGGCAGGGGTTGGCTTCCCACTTACAGAGAAGCCAGTTAGCGTGTTGACAGCTCCCAGCAGTTCTGAGCTGGCACCTGGGGAGGGGACAGGATGACCAGGAAAGCCTGAGTGCCACCCAGCAGTCTGGCCTTCCCTGCACACCTGAGATCAGAGTGGAGACAATCTTCCCAGGAAATGCCCGCAGCTCCCCCTCTGCCCGGGCTTTTCTCCAAGGCCAACCAGCCCTCAGCTGCGACCAGCTGGGCATGGAAGCCCCTGCCACCCAGCGGGCTTGGTTCCTGAGTGTGGGCAGCAGGGGTCTTGTCCTCTCCCAGCGACACTTCCTAATCCACTCCACACTGAGAAGTCGCCCAGGACCCAGCCGCAGCCTGAAGGCCATGGTTGCTTCCACCCCCGGCACCCAGGAGCCAGCCCAGCCATGTCCTGAGTGGGAGGCTGTGCCTGGCCTCCCTGCAGCCCGGTCCCCACAGCCAGGGATGCTGAGGCCCGTGACACTTCCCCAAGGAGGATCTCCATTACTCTTGAAACCAGAGGCCTGGGAGGCGTGCTTGGGGCCCCTGCATTCCCCTGGCCTTTTGCTTTCGGTGCAGCACCACTGTTCAAGGCCCATCCTTGATGGGTCCTCAGCTTCCACCTGTGCGTCCAGAACATGGGGTGGGGCAGCTGAGGGGGACTGGTGCATCCCCCAGGTGAGCCAGAAGGCAGCTCCCTTCCCGGCCCTGCATCCCCAGCGCTCACAGGTTCCCATCTCAGCTTCCTCTTTAGCCCCACCCCCAGGCAGGTGAGGGTGGTTTACCTGCCGCTCCCCAGGTGATTAACAAGGCTGGGCCCATGGGATGGGCCGGGTGGGGTGCGGGGTAGACGGGCCTTCTGTGGGTGATGGGCCGCGTCACTGCAGGAGGAGTGGGGGCTCCTGGACCGGTCACAGAAGGAGGTGTACTGGGACGCGATGCTGCAGAAATACGGCACGGTGGTCTCCCTGGGTGAGGACCCCTCTCCTCCGGGTCCTTGCGCGCACCTTGCCTCCCGGCGCTTCCCAATCCGCACCCCGGCCACCCGCCGGGGCCCCCACCCCTGTCCCTCATTTGTGCGAACACCTCACGCCCCCGTGCCAGGGCTGGCGCCTGACGGGCCCCCGACCCCAGCAGGGTTGCCGTGTCCCCTGCCGGAGGCGCGCACTGAGCCGGAGCCGGAGGCGCTGAGCACCGGATCCGAGGGAGCGAGAAGCCTCCTCCCGGGTGAGTGGCCTCCCGCTCCCCGGTGGCGACGGGGGCGGGGGGGCGGGGAGCCCAGGCCGCCCCGCGCCTGGGGGGCTGCGGGCGGAGTCACCAGGCGACCTGGCTCTGCCACCTCTGGCCCTCCACCAGGAGGAGAGAGCGAGAGCTCCCGAGAGGGCCGGCCCGGCTGCCCGGAGGCCCCGCCGCCCGCGCGGAGCAAGCCCTACACGTGCGCGCAGTGCGGCCGCACCTTCGACTGGAAGTCGGTGTTCGTCATCCACCGCCGCGCGCACGCGGGCGGCCCGGGCGCCGAGAAGCAGCCGGTGGGGCCGCCCCGGCGCGCGCTCCCGGGCCCGCGCAGCTACGCCTGCGAGGAGTGCGGCCGCAGCTTCAGCTGGAAGTCGCAGCTGGTCATCCACCGCAAGGGCCACGCCGGCCAGCGGCGCCACTTCTGCGGCGACTGCGGCCACAGCTTCGACTGGAAGTCCCAGCTGGTCATCCACCGCAAGAGCCACCGGCCCGAGGCCCCGTGAGCGCAGGAGGGGCGCCTCGCCGGGGCCCCGGGCCCAGCCCGCCCCTGCTACTCCACTCCGCCGCAGCCTGGAGAGCTGGAGGCCGCCCAGGCCAGAAGTCAGAGTCCCAGGAGGGTCCCCCACCCCCGATCAGTCTCCCCCCAAAGACGCGGCTCCCTCCTCTCCTGTCTCGCCCACCCCACCTTTCAGAGAGAGAGGCCTGGGCTCCAGTGCACCGACCCACCGGACCCGCGGCGGCCAGGTGGCTTCCAAACCCCTTCCTGTGACATGGTGCAGGCCGGTGCAGGAAGCCCAGGAGCGCACAGCCTACTTCTGTTTGCAGGCAGGTGGAAGGCTAAAGTCTGGCCACTGTGCGTTTTAGATTTTTAACAAATTCCAGTTTTCTCCTGGAGAAGCTTCTGCGTAAGAATCCTGATCTCTAGTCTCTGCTGGTCGGATCAGCAGCCCCTGCCCTTCCTGCCCGGCAGTTGGAGCTTCAGAGCTGCCTGCCCACGAGCAGGGTCGGTGTCCGGCTTACCTGTTCCTCGGCCACACACATCACTCCCTGGCCTTGTCCTTCCAGCTGTCGAGTCCCAGCCTGAACGGACATTAAGGGAACTTCTTTCCAAGTCTGGATGGACAAGCATGGCGTCTGAGAACAGATGTGACTTAGGCCACGCATGCTGGCAGGTGAGTGAGTCACAGAGCAGGAGGGCGGAGGATCAGCCGCCTGCTGCCCACGGCAGTCCGTCTGTGGGCATTCAGGACTTTGGCCAGTGTACTGTACTACTTTCCTGCTGTTGCTCTAACGAGCTCGGTGGCTTGAAACAACACAAAACGTACTCTCTTAGGACTCTGAACTGGGTCTCACTGGGCCCAATCAAGGTGTCAGCACAGCTGGTTCCTCCTGAAGGCTCTAAGGGGGGAATCCACTTTAAGGCTTTTTCTAGCTTGTAGAGGCTGCCACGTTCCTCGGTGGTGGCCCCTTCCTCCATCTTAAAAGCCAGCAGTGGATGGTTAAGTCTCATGCTGCCTCCCCCTTGTAAAGACCCTCAGGGTTACATCTACGGCTCCCCTGGTAACCCATGATGATCTCCCCATCTCGGGGTCACATCTCATCCATGCCCCACCTACACACCTGATCTCATCTGCAAAATCCCTTCTGCACGTGAGACAGCATTCACAGGTTCCAGGGATTAGGACATGGGTGTCTTTGGGGACTGTTATTCCACACCCTTCTCTGTCACCTTTCTGCTCTGAAAACAAGGGACATTTTTGTGGGACGTGGTTTCAGGGAAACAGGTGCACCCACAGAAGGAGCCCTCCGCAGCCTCAGGCTCATGCAGGGGTGGCAGGTGGGTGTTGAGTGTGGCTGTGACCATGGTTACTAGCAGAGGTGGGGTGGACACCTGGGCTGCGTGGGGAGGACCTTGCTGCAGCCTGAAACTGGGAGGGAGAGGCCTCCATCTGGAGGACCCGTCTCCTCCATGCCCAGTCTTCTGAGGACCTTTGACCTGTCGGCCACACTCAGGCCTGGGGAAGTAGAGCCAGGCTGGAGATGGAACCGGGCACTGGTGATCTTGTTACCGAGTCCCAGCTTGTACTGCTGGCCGCACCACAGGCCAATAAATTGAGAGCCGAGTTGTTGAGGCAAGGAATAGTGACTTTATTCAGAAAGTCAGCGGACTCGGGACTTCCCTGGCGGTGTAGTGGTAAGAATCCGCCTGCCAACCTAGGGGACACGGGTTCGATCCCTGGTCTGGGAAGATCCCACATGCCGCAGAGCAACTAAGCCCGTGCGCCACAACTACTGAGCCTGCGCTCTGGAGCCCGAGAGCCACAACTACTGAGCCCGCATACCTAGAGCCTGTGCTCCACAACGAGAAGCCACCGCAATGAAAAGCCCACCGCAACTGGAGAGAAAGCCCGCGTGCGGCAACGAAGACCCAACGCAGCCAAAAATTCATTAAAAAAGAAAGTGCTGGGCTTCCCTGGTGACGCAGTGGTTGAGAGTCCGCCTGCCGATGCAGGGGACACGGGTTCGTGCCCCGGTCTGGGAAGATCCCACATGCCGCGGAGCGGCTGGGCCCGTGAACCATGGCCGCTGAGCCTGTGCGTCCGGAGCCTGTGCTCCGCAACGGGAGAGGCCACAACAGTGAGAGGCCCGCGTACCGCAAAAAAAAAAAAAAAAAGAAAGTGCTTTTAAAAAAAATAGAAAGCCAGCAGACCAAGAAAGTGGTGCACTCGTGCCCCAAAGAACCATCTTGCGTGAGTTAAAATTCAGGTTTCTTTCATACTGAAAGGGGAGGGAGTAAAGTGAAACATTTCCTGGCTCAGATCAGCTCCGGGAGAGGATGTGTTCGTTTCTTCTCCCTGCAGTCATTCACAGGGGGGCCTGGTCAGGAGGTTTCCTGGGAGCTGAACAAAGGTATTTTAGCTTAACGCCCATTATACCTGGGAGGCAGGGCTCCCAGGAATGGGCCATTGTGTATATTGAAGCTTATAGGCAACATCCCTCCGGTTACTAACTTGTAACACAATACAAAGGTGCTTCCCTGTTACAATCTGGTTGGCAAGCAGGAAGCTTCATCCATGCCGGGGACACGGCGGAAGAGGACAGAGCAGGGCCCGAGCACTCAGGCCAGGCCGAGGGCCCAATGTCAGGACCGCCAGGTGCTGAGGGAGAGCGATGGGCTATCTTCTAATGCAATTTTGCATATTTAAAAGTAGTTTATGTTCACTTAGAGAAATCTGAAGTATACAAGAGGGCAAAGGAGATCGCAAAAACGATTCCTAATGCTGCTGTCTTATTCTCAGTGTTCATCCACGGGGGTTTGTGTCACACAGCTTGTGAAGCTACTGTACGTTGTGAATCGTGCTCTTACCACGCAGCTCCCTGTGTTATTAAAAATGCTGGGGTGGAAATCCCGTTTTCTGGCCGGCAGTGTTGTTCCCACCAAGCCCAGATAGTTCCTTGTTTCCCGCCCCCCTTAGCACCCAGTGCTGTGGTGGCCGCACCTGAGCAGACACCCCAGATGCAACCTAGCTGTTTCCTCAGAACAGACACACCCCAAAGTGGGAGCGGTGAGTTTCCGGGAGCATGGGATTTCTGTTCTTGTTTTTTCCTTTTTCTTTTGTCTTAAAACATTATTTTATAGTTCTGGAGGTCAGGGGTCAGGCACAGTCTCACTAAGCTAAGCTCCAGGTGCGGCAGGGTTGAGTGCCTTCTGTCTCTGGGAGAACCCATCCCGTGTGCTCGACTTTTCCACCCTAGAGATGGCCTGCGAGCCGGTCTCACGGCCCTTCCCCACCTTCTGAGCCAGCGGTGGCCAGTCGGCTTTCTCCCACAGGGCGTCACCCTGCCACTGTCCTCTGCCTCCCCTTCCACCTCTGAGGGTCCTCGTGGTGACGTTGGGCCCACTCGGATCATCCAGAACGCCTTTTTTTTTTTTTGGCTGCATTGGGTCTTCGTTGCTGCGCGCAGGCTTCCTCTAGTTGCGGTGAGCGGGGCCTGCTTTTCGTTGCGGTGCGCGGGCTTCCCACTGCGGTGGCTTCTCTCGTTGCGGAGCACGGGCTGTAGGCACACGGGCTTCAGTAGTTGCGGCACGCAGGCTTAGTAGTTGTGGTGCACGGGCTTAGTTGCTCCACGGCATATGGGATCTTCCCAGACCAGGGATCGAACCCGTATTCCCCTGCATTGGCAGGCGGATTCTCAACCACTGCGCCACCAGGGAAGCCCTGGACCATGGGATTTTTAAATTCTCATGGATATGTCAGTGTCTTCCGGAAACGTGGGGCCCGCCTGTCTGCCTTCCCTCCAGAAGGGCTCCCTGGCAGCTAGAACACCCTGGTCTCCCGTTCTCTACCGACTTCTCCATCCTGCAGGCAGAACCCAAGTGCACTGTTTCTCCATGGGTGCCAGGCGGGCTGCACCCTCCTCCCCACAGCCGCTCACGTGGGTTTCCTCTCCTGTGAATGCACGGTGTGGGCCACACCGCTGGTCACATCTTCATGCATCTGATCTGACTTTGGAATTTTCACGTAGTCAGATCCATCACCGTCCTCATCTTCCGTCGCTTTTTTGTTGTTGTTGTTAAATATTTCTTTCTTTGGCTGTGCCGGGTCTTTTTTTTTTTTTCATTTATTTATTTATTTGGTTGCCCCAGGTCTTAGTTGCATCAGGTGGGCTCCTTAGTTGCGGCATGTGAACTCTTAGTTGCAGCATGCATGTGGGATCTAGTTCTCTGACCAGGGATCGAACCCGGGCCCCCTGCACTGGGAGCGCAGTCTTAACCACTGTGCCACCAGGGAAGTCCCTTCCCTCGCTTTTCTTAGACCGCTTGCCCCAGCCAGTTCAGCAGCATGGTCAGCCTGCAGGGCAGCTTCCAGAATCTACCTCTTCACGTTAGAAACCGGGCCAGGCCACCCCTCCCGTGGCAGCCCCTTACCCCTGCCATCCCCTGGGCTGTCTCTGGGCTGAGGCTGCAGGAGGTGTCTTCCTGCCCAGTTCCAGCTGCTCGCCCCCCGCCCCCAGTCTCCTGTGATCCTCACGACCACCCCAAGCGCCTCTCCTCCTCACCTGGGTCTCCCTCCAGCCCCTTCTCCTTCCTCTGCCGCTGCTCCTGAGGTCAGCCTACTTGAGGTGACCCAGTGATTGGCAGAGCCAAAATCTGACACGGGTCCGTCTGACTGTGGAAGCATCTGCGGATGTGGGGAAAGGCTAAAAGCAGAGCCCGATTCTAGGTGCCTCCCTAACTCCTGAAACCAGGAGCGCCCCAAGGGCAGGTAGCAAGTCCCCCTCCCTCCCTCCACTACTCCTGCAGTAACAGCCCCAAGTCACACAGCCCTCCCCATCAAATGGCTGATCCTGCCAAGCCTGCAGAATTATTCCAGAAAGCCAGTCACACATCCTGCAGCAGGGGCCAGGGGCCACCCAAGAGCACGTGACCCTGTGGTGTGAGGTGCTCTCCTCCGCAGGCTGTGAGCTCATCTACACGTGTTGTGCGTGCAGCCACTCCCCATAGCCCTAGGGCTGGTTGAAGAGAAGATGATTAAAACAGTGGGCCCCCACGCACTTATGGTCAATAATCTATGACAAAGGAAGCAAGGATATACAATGGAGAAAAGACAGCCTCTTCAGTAAGTGGTGCTGGGAAAACTGGACAGCTACATGTAAAAGAATGAAATTAGAACACTCCATAACACGATACACAAAAACAAACTCAAAATGGATTAGAGACCTAAATGTAAGACCGGACACTATAAAACTCTTAGAGGAAAACATAGGAAGAACACTCTTTGACATAAATCACAGCAAGATCTTTTTTGATCCACCTCCTAGAGAAATGGAAATAAAAACAAAAATAAACAAATGGGACCTAATGAAACTTAAAACCTTTTGCACAGCAAAGGAAACTACACACAAGACAAAAAGAGAACCCTCAGAATGGGAGAAAATATTTACAAATGAATCCACGGACAAAGGATTAATCTCCAAAATATATAAACAGCTCATGCAGCTCAATATTAAAAAACAAACAACCCAATCAAAAAAATGGGCAGAAGCCTTAAATAGACATTTCTCCAAAGAAGCCATACAGATGGCCAAGAAGCACATGAAAGGATGCTCAACATCACTAATTATAAGAGAAATGCAAATCAAAACTACCATGAGGTATCACCTCACACCAGTTAGAATGGCCATCATCAGAAAATCTACAAACAACAAATGCTGGAGAGGGTGTGGAGAAAAGGAAACCCTCTTGCACTGTTGGTGGGAATGTAAATTGATACAGCCACTATGGAGAACAGTATGGAGATTCCTTAAAAAACTAAAAATAGAACTACCATATGAGCCAGCAATCCCACTACTGGGCATTTACCCTGAGAAAACCATAATTCAAAAAGACACATGCACCCCAATGTTCATTGCAGCACTATTTACAATAGCCAGGTCATGGAAGCAACCTAAATGCCCATCAACAGATGAATGGATAAAGAAGATGTGGTACATATATACAATGGAATATTACTCAGCCATAAAAAGGAACAAAATTGGGTCATTTGCAGAGACGTGGATGGATCTAGAGACTGTCATACAGAGTGAAGTAAGTAAGAAAGAGAAAAACAAATATCATATATTAATGCATGTATGTGGAACCTAGAAAAATGGTACAGATGAACTGGTTTGCAGGGCAGAAATAGAGACACAGATGTAGAAAAAAAAAGTATGGACACCAAGCGGGGAAAGTGGCGGGGGTGGTGGTTGTGGGATGAACTGGGCGATTGGGATTGACATGTATACACTAATATGTATAAAATAGGTAACTAATAAGAACCTGCTGTCTGAAAAAAATAATAAAATTCAAAAAAAATTTTTAAAAAGGAAAAAGAAAACCAGTGGGCCCCCTCGGGTGCCCACTGCCCACTGTGGGAGCCATGGTACTAGATTAAGACGCTCCAGAGTTGGGTGGAGCACCACACCCCAGAGCTGCTGAGCAAGGCTGAAGCAGGGCGAGGAGAGCAGGGCTTTGAAGGGAGGCCACAGGCTCACCATCAAGACAGGTAATAGCTTCATATTCTACAAAATAAAAATGAATGCAAACATCATAAAATGTTACATTTCAGTGTAGAGATTTTTCACAGCTTTATGGAGATATTCACATACCATGCAATTCACCCCTTGAAGGTATACAATTCAGTGGTTTTTAGTCTATCCACAGAGCTGTGCTTCCATCACCACACATTTAAACATTTTCTCACATTATCCAAAAAACGCACACCTGTTAGCAGTCATCCCCAACTCCTCCTCCCCGGCCCCTGACGATCACCAGTCTCCTTTCTGTCTCTGCGGATCTATCAGGGCTTCTTCTTTTTGCTGCCGAATAATATCCCATTGCATGCATGTAGCACATTGTGTTTATCCATTCCTAAGTTGTTTGGACAGTTTGGGTTGTTTGCACGTTTTGGTACTGTGAATAATGCTGCTATGAACATTCATGTGCGAGGGTTTGTGTGGACATATGTTTTTATCTGTCTTGGGTATAAGATTATGTTAGGAGACTTCCCTGGTGGTGCAGTGGTTAAGAATCTGCCTGCCAACGCAGGGGATACAGGTTCGAGCCCTGGTCCGGGAATATCCCACATGCCACAGAGCAACTAAGCCCGTGCGCCACTAGTACTGAGCCTGCGCTCTAGAGCCCGCGAGCCACAACTACTGAAGCCCGTGCGCCTAGAGCCCATGCTCCGCAACGAGAGACGCCACCGCAGTGAGAAGCCCGTGCACCGCAACGAAGAGTAGCCCCCGCTCGCCGCAGCTAGAGAAAGCCCACGCAGCAACGAAGACCCATCGCAGCCAAAAATAAATAAATTTATAGGGGGAAAAAAAGAGTATGTTAGCACTGGAATTACTGATCATACAGTAACTCTACATTTAACCTTGAGATGACTGTTTTCTAAAGCAGCTGCACTCTTCTGCATTCTCACTAGCAGCGTACAAGGCTTCCAGTTTCTCCACACCTTCCCCAACACTTGTTATTGTCTTTTTTTTTTTTTTTTTTTTTTGCAGTACGCGGGCCTCTCACTGTTGTGGCCTCTCCCGTTGCGGAGCACAGGCTCCGGACGCGCAGGCTCAGCGGCCATGGCTCACGGGCCCAGCCGCTCCGCGGCATGTGGGATCTTCCCAGACTGGGGCACGAACCCGTGTCCCCTGCATCGGCAGGCGGACTCTCAACCACTGCGCCACCAGGGAAGCCCGTTATTGTCTTTTTTTATAACCACGCTAAAGGGTGTGAAGTGTGATAAAGAGATGTTATAGGATCTACCTTTTTAATCGTAATCAAACACATTTAGAAATAAGACCAAAAAAGCAAACTATTGACAATTCTCCCGAAAAGACCTCTGGATCAGAGAAGGAATCGCTGTTTCATAGTAAATTGACTCTTGTCCACTGAATTTGCCAGGCCAAGAAGGGACTCCCAAATCAGACTGTGTCTTGCTGTACGATCTATTTGCTGACATCCAAAAGGGAAAGAGTCTTTCGCGGGGGCTATCAAACTTGCTTTTCTTCTGTTGCAAAATGTATATTAGGGCCCTGAGGCCCAAGTCAGCGTGAGGGAGACATGGTTTGGGGTAAAGGCCTGAAGTCACAAAACAACGGCAGAGTGAAGCTAGAGGCGGCTCACAGACTCTGCTCACAGGGTAGGCTTACAGGGATCTTGTTTTCAGGGGTGAAGTGAGGACAGCCTGGCCCAGCGGAGAGGACCGCTTGTGCCGGCTCTCCCGGCCGTGCCCGCTCGTCACCCCAGAAGTTTACACACGCAGGGACAGTACACAAACTTAAAAGACCAATCCAGAAGAGTAGAGCAAATAAATCCCAAATAGAGCTCTCTGCACAGAACAATAAATAAAATAGATGACGCCACTGAACCTGAGCAAAGAAATGAGACAGGCCACTAAAGCATGTAAGTCTAGTCATGAAAAAAGAGTGAAATGTACCCACCAAATAGACTTGTATCAGAGATATAAGGAAATATACATTTATGGATATTATGAGCAACCCCATGGCAACACAGTTAAAAATCCATTAGTAATGGATTTTCTACAACGGAAGCCCAGGGATACAGAAATCTATCCAGTTATTTTACGGAACTGGCTTAATCTTATGTGACTACATAAAAGTCTAATTTCTGTACAGCAAAGAGATACAGAAACAAGATTAAGAGAGTCTGCTCCAAATCTGTGCCACCCAGTACAGATAAAAGGCTAATATCCTGAAAAGACAAATTTGAAGGACTCCTTTAAATTGTTAAGAACAAGGCAAACCTCCAAAGGAAAGTCAGCAAAACACACAAATGGAGAAGTCGCGAGGAGGAACAGCCAATGTCCCTGTCACTTGAAGACACGGGATTTAAAGTGGCTCCAAGCTGTGACTCTACCTGACAAGGCAGCAGAAAACAACAACAGGCGCAAACCTCCTTGCTGGCGTTAACATGAGCAGCCTTTGGGAGAGAAAGCTGGGGCCACCAGCCACATTTTTTTTTTTTAATTTTAAGCTGCATTGGCTCTTGCTTGCTGCGCGTGGCCTTTCTCTAGTTGCGGCGAGCGGGGGCTACTCTTCGTTGCGGTGCGCGGGCTTCTCATTACGGTGGCTTCTCTTGTTGCAGAGCACGGGCTCTAGGCGCACGGGCTTCAGTAGTTGTGGCTCGCGGGCTTCAGTAGTTGTGGTTTGCGGGCTCTAGAGCACAGGCTCAGTAGCTGTGGCTCATGGGCTTAGTTGCTCCACGGCATGTGGGATCTTCCCGGACCAGGACTCGAACCCGTGTCCCCTGCATTGGCAGGAGGATTCTTAACCACTGAGCCACCAGGGAAGCCCCAACAATTATGTTTTAATCCTTGCAAAGGTAATAGCAAAAACTGTGAATGTCCGAAGCTGACTGGGGCTTGCAGGGGCAGGAATTTGTTTAAAGTGCTGGTGAACCTGTAAGCCTTCAGATCCATAGTGAGATCTTTTTATAACATCCATGCGATGACGGAGGGACTTGACGCCTGCCCTGATGGTACTGGCTAAATAACTCATGGCTGAAGCACCCCCTCAGCCGGGGCTTCCTTGACGGTAAAGTGGGAATAACGCTACACCCACCCTGTGAGATGGGATGAGGGTGACACAGACTGTTGACTGAGACGTACCCGCATTAGCCCAGCTACAAGGGCAATCTTGAGGGTTCTTAGGTACAGTTTGATCCTGTTGTTGCTGACAATGATCCCTCCCAGTGACGCTGCTGATGAAGAAACAGGCCCGCAGTGAGAGCCGAGCCAGGATGCCCATGTCAGGGCCGACAGGTAGCCCTTGTGGGGAACTTTCCCTGCACTTCTATCTTGTTTAATCCCCATAAACATCTGTTGAGGTGGACACGATCACCCATTACAATGAAGAAAGACAGTGCTCGGGAGGTAAGGGGTTCTAGGCATTGCCCCAGGCCATCCAGGCTGTAAGCGGCCCGCTCTCAATCCACACTGAAACCTCCGGGATCCACAGACCCAGGTTCGCGTCCAGCACACGTCCCCCCGCGCCACTCTCCAGGCATCCCAGCACATGTTCTTCTGTTGACTGGGTGGGTCTCTTCGGCTCACATCCCAGACGCTAGCCTCCTCTGTCAAGAGGAAATGCAGTGACACGGCCTCACCAGTCAGGGCCCCTTGACCTGGGTGCAGGAACGCAGTGTTCCTCATCGGGGGTGATGGCCACAACTTCACCCCACTCGCAGCATGGTACATGCAAGAGAAGCGGACGTATCGGCTCATGCTGGCACAGGCGGTGGGCAGCTTTTCCTTCTCCAGGGAAGCCTGGAGAACCTGTAGAGCAGTGCCCAGCAGATCTTAAGGGACAGTGACCAGTCATGGCAGGAGCACTTGGTCGCAGTGGGGTGGCCAGTGGCAGCCTCTACTGCTTCATCCATACATTCCAAGCTCTCTTCCAAGCTGGTTTCTGGTCCCGGAGGGTACAAGGGCCTTAAGGGCAGGACACTGCGCCTCAACCTGGACCAGCCCAGTCTCTGCTGCTATGTGCCAGCTATCAAACGATACTGGACCTACTGTGTGCTCCAGGAGGAAGTAGGCCTGGGCCAAAGCAGGGGTGGCGAGCCGGGGCCTCTGCTGCTATGTTCACACAGCCCCAGCTCCCTTCCTAGCCAGGGTCTCTCATGGAGGGAACAGGCGTGTGAACAAACCTGATGAACTCGTGTGTGCAGGGAGGCGGGCTGGACCACAGTGGGCCCAGATTGAGTCCAGCTGTGTGCACCGGTGCCAAGAAGGGGCTGTGGTTCTGTGGGGGACAGACGGGGCTCCCTTGGCCCCAAGGGCAGAGAAACAGTCAATGACAACAGGAATTGCCACATCCCGGAAGATAACCACAGGGGTGGCCCGCAGGGCCTAGTCTGCTTGCTCAGGCTGCACACAGCGCCCGGCCGCCGCCACTGACCGGAAGATCCTCATAGCAAACCCACCTTAAAGTGCCCAGGGGCCCGTGGGACCATGATACTGCCTCGGGGACGTCACCCAGCAACAACTGCTCCTGCTAACATCCCCCTGCCCACTGCTCCCACAATGGACCCTAAGACACTGTGTACTCTGTTCTCCAGAAGGCTCTGCCTCTGCTTCCCCCAGAGGGACTTGCCACGGGGCCTTTGCACATGCACTCTGCCAGACACACTCCTCCCCCAGTCACACCCTTCTTGCCTCAGTCCAACGCCCTCTGGCTTTTGTCAGACTGCCCATCATGGCACTTCTCCCCACATCCTCCAGACCACGCCCACATCCACTGGCCTAGCCAAGCCTCAGCTGCATCAGAGGCCACAAATGACCCACAGATAGAATTGTCTCTCCACCTGGGGTGGCTGTGGGCCTGCGGGCTCCTCCCACACCCCTGGCCTTGACCACTCCTCAAGTGGGAGGGGGGGACCCTGAGGTAAGTGAGGGCACCGGCCCCTGCACTCCTTGCTTGTTTCCCCATCCACACAGACATCTGTGTACACATCCAAGTTTATTCTCGCTCTGCTGCGGGGCCAGGGTCATCCCACACTGTGCAGCTGGGGATAAGGAGAGGCTGGGATTCCTGACGACGCCGTGCAGGTCTGGGGTGTGGGTGACGATACAAGAGGGGGTGGTGATCAGCGTTGGGCCTAGTGCCTTCGGACGTCCTGTGGGCTGACCCGATGGTTAGAGTCTCCAGGCTCCCTCACATACTGCCCGGTATATGTCTGGAGTCAGGGGCCGGAAGGCTCGGGCCTGGTTGTCCAGCAGGTACAGGGGGTCAGCAACAATGCCCACGTTGAAGCCCTCGCGCACCAACCGCGACTTCACCAGTTTGAACGTGCTTGTGATCTCCAAGGCGTCCTGCAAGGGCAGGGACTGTAACCCCGACTGTGACTGTCCCGCCGAGACCTCCCACCCACCTACTCCAGCCACGGTGAGCTCACCTGAATACGAATGAAATGAGGGGCAGCGTAGGCGGGGAGCCACGTGCGCACGTGCTGGTACAGCCTCTGCCCATCAAACGCCTGGCCGGGGGCCAGCTGCACGGCAGCCATGCCCACCTTGCCCTCACATCCTGTGGAGCACATGCATCCTCGGCGGACCCACCTCACAGTGCCCGCGACTGACTCTCTCCCCTGGGTCCCAGCAGCCCCCCACCTGTAACAAAGCTCCGGCACCACCCACAAAGCAATTGGGGGGTTAGAATGAGGTGAACCCTCCGCACCTGGCACAGGCACACCGTAGACGTTCACCTCCTGCAGGAAGTCCACGAGTGACAGCACGCCCTCCACTTCCCGCGTGGACACGTTCTCACCCTTCCACCTGCGGGGTTGGAGGGGGTGCTGGGACCAGGGCCCAGGAAAGGAGGCCCCGCCCCTGACCAAGCCCCGCCTCCTGGCGACTAGGCCCCATCCCCTCTGGAATTCAGAAGTCCCGCCCCTGGAAAGGAGAGGCCCCGCCTCCTTCCACAAGCCCTGCCCCCTCCGGCATCTACAAGTCTCGCCCCTGGAAAGGAGACGCTCCGCCTCCTGTCCACGAAGCTCCGCCCCCTCCAGAATCCAGAAGCCCCGCCCTGAGAAACCCCGCGGGACCGGAAGGTGTCCCCGAGGCGGTCGCGGAAGTAGAGGAAGCCTTCGTCGTCCAGGGCCAGCACGTCCCCGGTGTTGTAGTAAAGGTCGTTCGGGCGCCGCACGTTCTTCACCAACTTCCTTTCTGTGTGCTCCCGGGGCCCACGGTAGCCCAGGAAAGGTTGGTGACGCAGCACCTGGGTCAGCAGGAGCCCTGCCTCCCCTGGGGGGTAGGAGTGGGAGTCCAGCATTAGCCGTGGACGAGGACATCAGGAGCCCACCAGGCCGCGGCCGGGACTCTGCCAGAGAAGAGACAGAGAGAGACCCAGAAACAGATCCAGAGACAGAAAATGAGAGGCAGAAGGAGAGGGAAGGTGGCGTCAGGGAGTCCATTAGAAATAGGGGGACCACCGCCGCGGAAAGGAGCCCGGAGGAGTCTCTGCAGGGAGTGTCGGGAAGGGAGAAGCTGGGGGGACGAATGAGTCTTCAGATGCTGCGAAGTCGAGCTTGCGGAAGGACAGTTAAGGCTCGTACTGTGTGGCCCCACAGGGGCAGAAATAGAATCAGAGGGTGGAAATTGCAGGGAGGCAGCTGGGGTCAATATAAAGAAGATCCTTCCAATCACCAGTTATCTGTCAGTGTGATGGGCTGTTCCAGGGGGTAGTCAGCAACTTTGCACGTGTGCACATAGGGGCTGGGTTCATTCACTCAACAAACTGACCGCTGGCCGTGGGCCAGACAACATGCTGGGGGTAGATATTCAATAATTGTATGTATAGCACAATACCTGCCACATAGTAAATGTTATCTAAGTGTTTAAAAAAAAAAAAGAAAAGAAAAGAAATAGGGAAAGGCTAACAAGGATGGACGAGGGAGAGAGGCAAATGGTGGTGGGAAGAGAGAGATTCCGCCAGGACCTTGCAACGCCCCCGGAGAGAAGACCCTAGGAGAAGGTTCAGGACAAGAGACTGATGCCTGGGAGGATGTGACTTCCACAGAAAGCTCAAGAGAACAACTCAAATGGACAAGAGGTTGAGGCAGAAGAGCTGGGCAGAGCTGACAAGCTGAGAGGGAGAGGGCCCCGGACCGCTGTCAGACAGGCCTGGGACTCAGGGTCCAGGTGAGGACTGCAGACACCACCACTGGACATCAACCTCAAGGCTTTGGGTGGCTTGTTCCAGCCACGGAGGAGACCTAGGGTCTCCGCCCTCCCCACACCCAGGGAAGGTCCCCCAGCCCCCATACCTGGCCTCGCAGGGATGCAGAGGCCCCAGTTGTCCCTCACAGGCTCCTCTGTCTCCATGTTGTACTGTACAAGCTCGAAGGGGGACAGCATCTGAGTGGAGGGTGGGGAGGTGTCAGCAGAGGTCCTGTGGGCTCAGCCTCAATCAGGGCCACTGTCACGCCCAACACACTCACTCGAAGGAAGCAGCTTGTCTTGCCCTGGGCCCCACAGCGCCCTGGATAGTTGACAAAGCCACCGTTGCCTTCCGTGGAGCCGTAGACTTCCCAGATCCGAATGGGGCCAAAGCGCTGCTGGAAGGTCTCCCACACTTCTGCCCGGAGTCCACTGCCAATCGCCAGGCGGACTTTATGTGTTCGGTCCTCTGGCCGCTGCAGGGACATCCCAAGAAGGGTGAGGAGGTGCCCTCGGGTGTGCCCAGGAACCCTTACCCGGGAGGGCTATCTTGGGTCCTGACCTGAGCAGCTACCTGGGAGGTGATGGGGGGTCTTTACCTAGGTGATCTACCTGAGTTCTTACTTGAGCAGTTACCTGGAGTCTGTACCTGGAGAGTTACTTGCAGGGGTTACCTGGGAACCTTACCTGGAGAGATATCTAGGGGCGATGGGAGGCCTCATCTAGGGTCTTACCTAGGGGAAGCATCTGGGGTCTTATATAG
The DNA here is from genome assembly GCF_003676395.1 of Aethalodelphis obliquidens. NCBI lineage: Eukaryota > Metazoa > Chordata > Mammalia > Artiodactyla > Delphinidae > Aethalodelphis > Aethalodelphis obliquidens. Next base: position 180,602 of record NW_020838057.1, on the reverse strand, counting down.
GGGTAGTTACCTGAAGATTTTACCTGGGGGGGCGGGGTTAACTGGAGGCCTTACCAGGAGGGGTTACTTGGGGGCCTTTACCTGAAGGTAACCTGGGGAGTGACTTGAAGCTTTATCTTGGGGAGTTATCTGGGAGCCTTACTTGGGGGTAGTTACCAGGAACCTTCCCCTGAGGGGTGACCTAGAGACTATATTTGGAAGGATACCTGGAGATCTTGCTTAGAGACAGTTACCCAGGGTCCATACATCATTGATACACAGCATGAGGCCAGCTCGCATCTAGTGAGTTTATCCTGAGCCACGCCCTGTTCTAGGCACTTTACGTGTTTAATTCTCACAATACCCCCTTGAGGTATTATTCCTGATTTCCCAAAGAGGACACTGAGGCTGAGAGACGTGAAGTCACCTGCCCGAGATAGCACCGCTGTTCATCAGAGCAGCCATGATTGGAAACCTTGTGTGGGACTCGCTGTCCGTGCCTCTTGTCTGGGGTGTTCTATTGATACCTGAGGGACCTTGCTTGAGTCCTGGACTGAATCTACCTGAGATCTTTACCTGGGGTGATTCCTGGGGTGTTCACCTTGGAGCCCTAATCTTAGCACCTCACCTGGGGAGTGTTGCACAGGTACCGCAGGACCTCGCCCACATACTGGATCACAGTCACGCCGTGCTGCCGACAGTCGTCCCAGAAGCAGGAGGCAGAGAACTTGGGAGCCAGGACACAGGTCACTCCTTGGAGGGAGGAGAGGAAAGGGTTTCAGGTCATGCTTCCAAACCACTGTGAGAAGCTGCTTTGATCACCTGGCTGTGGCCCCTGAAACCCAAGATGACATCAGGCTCATCTCTGTGTTGCTGGCCCAGCCAAAACTATTCCCATGAGAAGAGCACAGCCTAGCCTGAGTTTGAATCCCGTCTCCAGTATGTGTGGAAAGCTCGGTGCCTGGTACAAAGTGAGCACTGCCGAATAAGGGCTGTGAGTAGGAATCACTCTTGATTGTGATAACTGTCTTAGGAATGTCTAGCTCGGCAAATGGATAGATGGATGAATGGGTAGGTGGATGGAAAGGTGGGTGGAAGGGTGGATGGGTGATGGGTGGGTGGGTTGGTGGATGGATATATGGATGTTCTGAAGGATGGACACATGGATTAATACATCTTAGGGGCCACTACATGCACTCCAGGAAATTGCTCCCTCCTTTTCTGATCCCCTCCTCTGCAGCTGGCTCTGTGGATGGCACTCTCCTTACCTCAACCCTAATCCTCAACAAAACCCCGAAAGCTAAATATCATCCCTGCACCCAAAGGGACGATGGCTCGTGTGCTTGGTGAGGTAGCAAGCATGTGTCTTCTTCGAGGCTGTATCTTGACAGAGGTGAAATAGAATGCCCTCTCTGTGAAAATGGATGCTGGGTCCTTGAAACCGATAGCTTTGTTAGCAACTCCTAGTGAAATGCCTGGATTCTGGAAAGGTTTTCAAGAGCTGCTAAAGCCAGGGGGGAGGTTGATAAGGATTTTTCCAGTGAAAGCTTCCCAATTCTTCTTAGCCTAAGGTAGGATCCCAGTTTTGAGCAGCCTCCAACGTGACAAATTAGGAGGCACTTTGCACCCCACCAAGGTTCTTGACAAGAATAATTGGACTGAATCTGAAAACATCTCTAGAGGGAACATCTAGTCTACCAGGAAGTGTGGGAGGGAGAGGAGCAGAGACCAAGCAAGCAAGTACAATGAGAACAGTTTATCTGCAAAAAGGCAGTAAGACAATTGGGGAAATTTTTAACATGAAGTGCACATCAGATAATATCAAAGAGTTACTGTTAATTTTTTCAGGAGTGATGATCACTCTGGTTACAGTTTTTTAAGGCCTTACCCGTTAGAGATACATACTGCAATATTTACCAACAAAAAGATAGTGTCTAGGATTTGCTCCAAAATAATCCAGAAAGAAGGAAGGGAGTACATATGAAATAAAATTGGCAACATGTTAACAATTGTTGAGGCTGGGTGAGGATATGGGAAGCATCATCAAACTGACTGCTCTGCTTTAGTGTATGTTTGAAATTGTCCATGATTTTAAATTTTTTTAAATAAAATATGAGTAAAAAGACAAGTGGGAATAAGGGGGAGGCGATAAACGAAACACAGAAGAGCAGAATGCTGATGGTGGCTGAAGCTGGGTGGTGAGTACTTGACGATACATGTAGAGAATTTTAGAAATTTTTATATTTCAAAATTTTCCATGTTAAAATTTCAGGGAAAAAACAACAACAACAACAACAAAAAACAGACCAGCGCAGTCTGTTGACAGAATTCATGGTCAGGTGTCTAGGGAGACGACAACCGGATGGAACGTTTGGTGAGTGTTCCCTCACTGGCTCCGCCTGTGACGATGATAGATACGAGTGACCAACACTCACATCAGCTCTTTCACCTCCCAACTACAGCACAGCCATTAAGGACTGTCTGGGTGTCCAGCCCTCTGTCCAGGTAGCCCTGGGGCTCACTGTCCCTTGTCGAAGGTAAGAACCTGGGGTGCTGGGTAACCTATGGGGCTTTGACATCAAGTCTGGCAGTCCTGTGGATTGGGGGGTGGTCCTCAGCGAAGGGCTTACCAAGCTCCAGGCAGCTAAGGACCCCAAGGACCAGCCCCATCGTGTGGTACAGAGGCAAGACCGTGTAGACCACGTCATCAGCTGTGACCCCACACAGGGTCAGCATCCCGCTTATCTGCAGCGCCCGCTCGTACGTGAGGATGGCTGGCTTCGGGAGCCCTGGGGGAAGAAGCAATGGGAAGAGTGGGGTGGTGCACAGACAGCACTAGAGGGACCCGCACGCAGGAGTGGGTCTCCAGGATCAGGTCTGCACAGTCAGGGGTCTGAGGCTCTCGAAAGGTGGTCAAGTATGGGACCTGTGGGCGCGTTTAGGGAGGACACGTTGGACTGGAGTTCAGAGGCTGAATTCCAAAGTTCAGGGTTTCAGTGGCTCTTTACTGGGCAGAGGCAGGATTCTGGCACTGACCATTCAAATAACACTGGGGGTCAGAGTTCGGCCAGGTGTCAAAATCAAAGGGCAGGGTGGGTTTCAGAGGTCAAGTTTGAGGCACAGGTCAGGCTTGGAGTCATGTCAGCAGAAGGGTTCAGAGGTTGGGCTAGGACTGCTGGGCGCCCTCACCGGTGGTCCCCGAGGTGTAGATGAACAGGGCTGGGCTTCTCAGCTTGATCTCAGCTCGAAGGTCAGCGGGCACGGGGTCTGAGGGTGCCGCATCAAGGGCAGCCCCCAGAGCCCTCACCCCCGGCGTGGGGGAGGAGTGGCTGAGGTAGAAGCAGCGGATGTTCTCTGCCTGCAGCTTGGGAAGGACCTCCTCCAGGTTCTCGCGGAGGCCTGTGGGAATGGGTCAGAGGAGGAATTCAGAGGAGGCCCACCTTTGAGGTGGGGGGGGACCCGAGATGTGGGAGAGGAGCCCACTGCCAGCCATGGAGGAAGCAGCCAGCAGAGAAGAGCATCTGCCTTATCTGTAAAGAACCCCGTAATTGTATTGGGGGGCAAAAAAAGTTGAAATAGCCATGTTGAAGAAAACACAAAGCAAAGCCCTGGTGCCCTCAGAATTACTTCCCAGCAACTAAGTTTTGGCCCTAATTGCCTGGGGGTGGGTGAGGGGCGCGGAGCTCTTGCCCAGCCCCCACCAGGACCCTCTGAACAGCAATCCTCCACGTCTGTCTCCTGCCCCTGTCCCCACCACATCCGACCTCCGCTGGTCTCTGAGGTCCTCACCTGGGTCCACCACCAGCACCCGAGCCCCAGAGCTCAGCACCGAGTGCACCAGGGGCGCCCCCCGGCCGTGTGGATTAATCCAGGCCACCGGACAGCCCAGCTTGGCCAGCCCGAGCCACAGGCCCAGGGCAGGAATGGTCTGCGAGGGCAGCACGAGGAGGGCAGTGGGCTCCTGAGCGCGGGGTCCCGTGGCGTCGCCCAGCTCGGCCTTCATGACCCACGCCGCCCGGCAGGCCCTGGCGTCCAGCTCCCCGAAGGTGACCGAGCGGCTCCCCGGCCCCGTCCACACCAAGATCGCTCTCCCTGGCTGCGCTCGCACCCGCCGCTCGAAGGAATCTACGAAGGTGTCAGGTGGCTGCCGGCTCAAGCGCACCTGGATGTTCAGGCCCAGGCGGAGAACCTTGAAGATGTAGGCCAGGTCTGCAGGCAGCCAGCGCAGCCCTGGGGGCGGCTGCGTGGGCAGCAGAGCCAGTGTGAGGGCCGCGGCCGCCAGGCTCAGCCAGTGGGGCATCCAGGGCCCGAGCCAGGGCCACGCCAGCACAGCCAGGACCAGCAGCCCACAGCAGGCAGAGTCTCCCAGGAGCCAGCGCAGAGCCAGGGCCACTGCTGCAGGCCACGAGGACTGCCCCAGGCCTCGCAGCAGCAACAGCAGCAACAGCAAGAAGGCCAGTCGTCCCCAGATGCCCATCGTACCTGCTCCTGCCTCAGGGACACGTCCAGGAATGCCCACCTCTTGCCCGGGCTGATAACCCGTCAGCCCCACCCCCTGGCGGTGACCCAGAGGCTGCTGGCCATGGCGGTGGTTCCAGGACTCTGCCTCCAGCCCTTCTTAACCCCAACTGTTTGTTTCACTCTGCCTGGTCTTCCGCGTGGCTCCAGCCCCTCTGCCTCTGTCCCCCACGCTGTGCCCCAGGCACTTGGGAAATAGGCAGAAATCCCTCTCTCAGGAAACTGAACTTCCAGCCATGCCAAATGCAAATTCAGCAGGATAGCAGGGCAGCTCTGGTTGTAAGCACTGCCTTCCCATCTGCAAACCTCACCAGGAAGTTCTCCTGTGGCAACTACTTAATCTGAATCTTCCAGGAGATGGGGCCTGGCTGGAATGAGCCCCCAGCCTCCTGCCAGGTACACAGCAGGTGCTCAGTAAGCCCTTGAACACCTGCAGTGCCCGAATTCAAACCCAGCTCTGACCCCCAACCCATGTGGTCCACTCTGACTCTCTGCCTTACCCTTGTCATCAGTGGGGACCATGCTCAGGGTTCAGGAGGCTGAACTCTGCCTGGAATGTGGGTCTGGCAGTCTATGCACGGTTGGACCAGGAAAGCCTTAGCCCCCCTCCTCTGGGAGGCAGTCACAGGGGGTAGCGCAGAGAAACGTTGCCATTGGCCTAGGATCACAGCAAGCTGGGCTACTGGAGCGCCCTACAGGCCACACCCCCCTCACCGGCTCCAGATACTTTGGACCGGGGTGCCCAGGCCACGTGCCGACAGTGCGATGGGGCACGCGGACAGTAGCCTCGAACTGACACTGGTTGGCCATCTTCCGCAGCCCAGTGGGCAGCCCAAGGGTCCCGGCTGCCGCTTTCTGCCCTGCCCCCACCCCAGCCCTGCCTGGCACTTCCGGCCTTGCCGGCCAGGACAGCTATCCTGGGGCTCGGACCCCCTAGTGGCAGCCTGGCCCCAAAGACCCCCTGGACCCCCAAAAGCGCGGTGCTCAACCAGAGGAGAAGTCTGAAGGCTAGAGATTCTGTCTGGAAGATATGGGGGGAGGGGCCTCGAAATCTTTATCTTGGGCGGCAGCAGCTGGGATTGTGGCTGCGAATTTCCCACACGTGGCCTCCCTCTCCGAGACCCGCCTGTACCCCTCCCCACAGGACCGAGGGCTCTGGGAGAGTCAAGCGCCAGTCATACGTGCACCCCACTCCCACCCAGAGAACAGAGACACGAGATGGCAAAGTGGATCATCCGCTCGCAGCCCAAAGGAGCCCAGGGAGCAGCAGGGATGCTGCCAGGGACAGGGGCACTGAGGCCCAACACCCACAGTCGGTCTGTGAGGAAGAGGAACACACGGGTCCGGGAGCACATGCTTCCAGCTTTCGGCCCCACGGCCCACAGTCCTTTATTACAGAGCAGGGGTCCCAAGACCAGGCCTCAGTCCATGATGGGCCCACCTGAGACGCCCCAGGCGCCAGATGAGGGAGGATTAGCTCGGGTCGGGGAGCTGGGGACATTTCCCGGCTTGACACAGGGGCAGGGGAGCAGACCCCACCCCACTCATGGGAGGGGAGGGGCGTGAACCAGAGTCGGAGCCATGAATCCTAGGCCCTGCACCATGGTTGAGCCCTAGTTCAGGTTGGAGATGATCCAGTTCTCAGAGGTGGTCGGGTCCCTGACCATCCCCAGCCAGCCCCCACCCGGAGGGCCGAGTACGTAGGAGGAGAGGAATAAGGCGGGCTGGGCTGGAGAGAAGGGTGGAAGCAGGAGAAGGGCCTGATCTCAGGAGAAAGCGTGGGCTGGTGGCGGGAACGTGGTCAAGTGGCCGCGGCAGGCGTGACAGCGGGTGGGGCTTGACCGATCCCTCGGTGGGCGTGGCCAGGCCCCATGCCCGGATCAGGGCGCAGGGTGCGCGGCCAGGTGGCGCTCCAGCAGCGCGCGGTGCGAGAAGACCTTGCCGCAGGCGGGGCACGGCGCGCGCTCCGGCCGGTGGGTGCGCATGTGCACGTTGAGCGAGCTCTTCTGCGTGAAGCGCTTGGCGCAGACGGCGCACTGGAAGGCGCGCACGCCCGTGTGCGTGACCATGTGCTTGAGCAGGTAGTCGCGCAGCGAGAAGGATCGCCAGCACACGGCGCACTGGTGGGGCTTCTCCCCTGCGGGCGACAGGGCGGGCAGCAAACTCAGGTCAGGTGGGGAAGGGCCCCGGGGCGCCTTTGCCGGCAGGGACTCCCCTCCCCAACCGGACCAGCCATCCATCCGGAATCCCCCCGCCCGGCAGCGACGCCCCTCTCCCCGACCCTTAGGGTCATACCGGGATGTCACTGCCTGTCTGTGACCCACAACTCCAACAGGTAGCCTCCCAGCGGGGACCCCCGCAGGTCTGGGACATCGTTGCCCACCGAGGCTGACCACTCAGGTCTACCCCCACCTCCAGGGACCTTCCCGCCCCCAAACCGCACCGTGCCTGGCACAGGGCCGCGGGCTACCCCTCCCCCATCCCTGCCACGCTCACAGAGCGTTCTGGACTGTCTGGTCGCTGGCCACCATTCTGGGGACAGTCTAGCAAGGCCCAGCACCCTTACACTGGGAAAGACCCCGGCATACCTACCCCCTCCCTTCTGGCTGCTATCATGTTCCAGGGGTGACAGAGTAGGCTGCCCCCCTCCCCCTGAATCAGACAGGGGGAGACAGGCTGTGTTTGACCCCTAGGGTCATCAAGTATTAACAAAAAGCCTATCTCCAACGATCAAGAGGCTCAGAGACCCAGCCCGGCTCACCCGAGTGGATGAACATGTGCTTGGTGTAGTTCTTCCGGGAGCTGAACGTCTTGTGGCAGTGACTGCACTCATAGGCGGGCGGCTCGGCACCCGGGGCGCGCGCAGGGGTGGTCGACGGGGCTGCGCTGGGAGCGGCCGGTGGGGCCGGGGCCTCCCCTAGAGGCGCGCTGGGAGCTGCGTCCGGCTGGAGCGCTGGGTAGAAGGCGGGTGGGGGCGCAGGGGCCGGCCCCGAGGGCGCGGGAGGGGGTTGCGCTGGCGGCCCGGGAGCGCCCAGATGAAAGGGGAAAAGCGCGACGGGCGGCCCGGGGGTCTTTACGCCAGGTGGGCGGGGTCCGGATAGGACACAGTCGGGCGGGGCAGGGGTCTCGGCGGGACAGCCTTCAGGGGCGGTTTGATCTCCGTCTTGCCAAGCGGAGACGTAGCTGTCGGGGAACACGTCCTCGGCAGCCGAAGTCCCCCGGAGGAAGTCCCGCCCGGCGCCGCCGTAATCGGAGAGGCCGGCGGGCGCAGGCGGCTCCTCGCGCGCGCCGTCCGCGGCCGCGGGTAGGAAGCCGGCGGCGCAGTCGGGGAAAGAAGGGGGCGCCTGGCCCTCACCCGGGCCGCCGCCTTCGCCATCCTCGCCGTCGGTCTCCTCATCGGTCTCGTCGTCGTCGTCGTCCGCGCCGTCGTCTGGCGCAGCGGTCAGGGCAGGGTCGGCATCCGATCCCTCCGCCTTGGCAGGCGCGGGGGGCGCGGGCAGCTGCAGGCGCGCGGGCTGGCGCTGCTTGCGTGTGTGCGCGGCACCGGGGTGGCCCGGGGGGCGCGCGGCCAGCAAGTGGCGCAGGCGGTGGCGCAGCTGCGCGGGCGCGAGCGGCGGGGGCACGGGCGTGGGCAGGGGCGCGGGCGCGGGGGGGCCCGGGGCAGGGGCGCGGGCGCGGGCTATGATTTGCGTGCATTCGTCTATGACCGTCTGGATGCGCAGCACCGACGCGGCTGTGAGCACCTGCAGCGCTTCACCCTGCGCCACCACGAGCGAGCCGCTGTAGAGGAACTCGACGAGCTGGCGCACCGTCTGCGCGGGCACCACAGGCGGCACGCGGATCTCAGAGTGGCCGAGCAGCAATTTGTCTTGGAAGAAGGGCGAGCCGGCGGCCAACACGCAGCGGTGTGCACGCAGTGAAGCCTCGCGGATGCGCACAGTCACGTCACAGAAGTGCCCACCCAGCCGCTGCCCGTTGAGGGTCTCAAGCAGGGATCGGGAGAAGTTCTGCAGGTGAATGTGGTGCACCGCCTCCGCTGCCGCCATCTGCACCGGACCAGCGGGTGTGGGCAAGAGGAAGTCAGCCAGGGACCCCCCTCTGCCCCAGCGTTCCCATCCCTTCAGCGGGACAGGGCCCAAGGGTGAACCACACCCCCAGGCTTCAGGAACCCCAACCTTCTCCAATGCCCCTGGCCCCTCGAAGTCCTGGTTCCCAACACAGCAGGACTCCCTGCCCCCGCCCCAGGACTTCTGCAGCCCCCTCTACCTCTGAAGCCCCCAGCACACCGCTGTGAGAGGGCTGGGGATACCAAAGGTTTGCTGCCCTCTGGTCTTGCTTACTGCCAGCGTGGGGAACTCCAGGGCTCGCTTCCCCTATTTTGCCCCACCCACCCTTCCCGGAACTCTGGTATCCATAGCCTTCCCCACATCCTCCTCTGACAGGACACCCTGTGGAGGAGAGGGCGGGGACCCCTATCTAGAACAGGCTTCCACGTCTCACCCACTCCCCACCCTGCTGGCTGCGACTCCCACCATGAGTGGCTTCTTTTTGATCTCCCTTGATACAGCCCCCAACCTTGGAACATCCAAGGCCCTGTGCAGGCCGAGGTCTGCTGCCTCAGAACCTGGCTACTTTAACTAGTGTATATGGAAGTCTTCGCAGGGGTGTGGCTGGCCTGAACTGCCTCCGGGGCTAAGCGATTCGGGGTGTGCATAGTCACACAGAGTTGAGACTAGATTGGGCATTAGCCTAGCAGGTGCTCTGCGGGAGGAAAATACATGGTCTCTGGCCCGCTCCAGCACAGCTAGCGGGAGACGCCTCCTGCAGCCTCATGCTTCCTGGAATCTTGATTGGGCCTGTGGGGCGCAGGGTGTGGGTGAGGCACAGAGAGGGGGCTTGTGGACTGTGCAGGGGTGTGTGATTGGTTGGGTGCAGGTGGAGCGGCAGAGGCCTCAAGATCAGCATGGCTGAGCAATATGGACACTTCTTGTTAAACTGTGGCCTCGAAATCCCAGCACTGCCCAGCCTCAGGCACTGGAAAGGGAAAGGGGTACCACCCCCCTGGGAACAATGGGAATCTGAGAAGCTCAGCTACTTCACCAACAAACAGGCAACATGCTTGCTTGGCCTCAGTTTCCCCTCTATCTTAGATACCTGGCTCGCCCCACACCCAGGCCACACACACCTCCAGTCTAGGGGAGAAGCATCAGTCAGGACAAAAGACACACCCTGAGACCCACCCACTCTGCACCAGCCTGGCTCAGGTGAGGCCTCTCTTAACTCCTCGGGGTCTACTTCGGTCTCAGACTCACCCCCTCGGGCGCCTTAAGCCCAAACAGCCTTTCCTTTGCTGGGGCCATTCACGATCCATATCTGACTCCTCAGACCACTCTGCACACCTCCACTGCCCCAGTAACCTCCTCGCGTCCCCCCACCTCCCGGTCTATTCCCAACGCGACAGCCAGAGGGAGCCTGTTCAGACCTAACAGTTCGGGACCCTCCTTCGCTCAGAGCTCTCCAGGCAATTCCTCAAACGGGCCAACTCCGCACGTACCGTTACCTCTGCCACAAGCACCCTTCACCGTCTTTTTTCACCCAGCACCTAAAGGATTTCAAATCCGTGCCCGGGCAACGGGGGCAGAAACCTGCGCCTCAATCCGTAGGGACTGAACCCTTCCTCTTCCGATCCACCCCCGCCGTGCTCCCCAGCAGGCTCCAACTATAGTGCAGGTGCAGCAGAGCCTCTGGGCGCCTCGGAACAAAGGCCCACCTTGAGACGCTGCACCCAGGCGTCCTCGCCACCACGCTTTTGCCCACGCCATGCACTTTGCTCCGAGCACCCTCTCCCGTTCTCTGCGCCATTGCCCGCGCCTCACCCTGAGTCCAGCAGCCCCTTCTCTGATCTGCCCCAGCTGCGCCCGCCCCAGCCCTAGCCGACTAGGTTTCCCGCCTCCGCGCTCTTGCCCGCGAAGTGCCCCCGTCCTGCAGCGCCCCCTCACGTCTGCGGCGCGCGCTCCAAGCCTAGCGCGGGCGCCCCTCCCCGGGCACGCCCCGGCCTCCCCGCCGGCCCTGCGGCAGGGGGATGCCCGCCTGACCCCACCTCCGGCTCCTCCTCAGGCACCAGGCCGGGCGGTGGCCGCCTCCAGCTCACCACTTTCAAGGCCGCACTTCCGGGCCGCAACGCCGGCGGAACCAAAGTCCGCCGCTGCAGCGGCGCGGCGAACTACTAGGTCAGAGCAAGTTTCCGGTGTCTCCATGGAGACTAGTCGCCGCTGCAAGGTCGCACTTCCGACCAAAGTCACAGGGGCTGGGACAACCAGGCAGTGTCGCCCTAGAGACGGGGCGGGGGCGGAACCTGTGCCGTCAATCTGTGGGCCGCACCCACTCGCCTGTGCTGCGGGGCGGAAGAAGGTGAGAGGGAAAGAGGGTGGGAGGGCGGTCGGCTCCGAAGACCCCGGCGGGTCCCGGCAGGTTTAAACCCCACTGCACCCCAGCCTTCCACCCATATGGATGGAGCAGCAGAAGGGCTCGCCCCTGGTGCGGGACTCCAGCCCGAGTGGGGCCTGGGGGCTGCAAGTGGGATGTGGGAGCGGACGCCAACTCGGGCCGGCCCTGAGCCTGGATCCCAGGTAGAAGATGGAGGCAGCCAGACTCGATGCCCCTACACCAGGCCCACCTGCCCCAGGGCGAGTAGTGTTCACTTAGTGCCCTCTGCATGCCACACTCTGGGCCGAAGCTGAGAAAAGAAGGGGAGTGGGGTGTGTGTGTGTGTGTGTGTGTGTGTGTGTGTGTGAGCTGGGTCCTACGTCTGCCAGGAGGGTGGTGAACAGCCAGACTTCAAAGCCCAGAAGACACTTTAGGGGACAGAATCTGTGGGAAGAGCTGTCTGGGCAGAGGAACAGCCGTGATCCGCAAGGGCCTTGAGGTGGGGCTGGTTGTCCAGGACATCCGTGAACCAGGCCCACTAGATGGTGAGGCTGCAGTGGTGGGCTGGCTGGGCCTTGTTCCCTACTCATGGGGGCTGAAGGAAGGCGGGGAGTCGGGGGGAGCGGTGCCTAGACCTCAGTGGACCCCATGCTTTCTGCAGCAGGTGTGGAGTCCAGAGTGGAGGGGCTGACTTCTCTGCTGCCAGTATGAGGACAAGGTCAGCATGCCAGCCTCCTGCCTCAGGCAGCTGCTGAGCGAGCAGCTGTGTTGTAGACGTGTTCTAGATGTGTTGTAGACATGTTCCAGGCAGGGAAGGGAGGGGATGTGCCAGGTGGGAAGCATTCCATGGCCCATGCCCCGAGGAACATTAAATCCCAGTCCCGTGGCCTCATTGTCCTCATTGTCATTGTTCAGAATCTAAGTCCTTCACGATGGCCTGCCCAGCTCACTGGGTCTTCTTCCATCGAACCTCCTCTACCCAGTTCCTATCACTGTTCATTCCTCTCTGGCTTCACAGGCCCCTTGCTGTGCCCACCTCGACCTGTGAGGCTAGGGGTTCATCTGTGTCCTTCACCTTGACAGACAACTATTGCCACTACGACCCAAACGGGAGGACAGTGGACCTAGTGGGCAGCACACATAAGAGGTCCCGAAGGCAGCAGTGGCCGCTCAGACCTCAGCAGGGGAGGCCAGGTGCGGGCAGAGTCAGGGTAGGAAGGAGAGGACACGGGCAGCTTCAGAAACGTTCTCAGCAGATGAGGGTGCGATGGAGGACCTGGCCCTGAAGGAGTGTGAGAGACAAGAGGAAACACCCAAGCCCCGACCCTCCTCAGGCTGCAAAGGAGATGGGAGCAGTGGCCTCCAGCGATACAAGCCTTCAGAAAATGTCTTTTTTTTTTTTTTTGCGGTACGCGGGCCTCTCACTGTCGCGGCCTCTCCCGTCGCGGAGCACAGGCTCCGGATGCGCAGGCTCAGCGGCCACAGCTCACGGGCCCAGCCGCTCCGTGGCACGCGGGACCCTCCCAGACCGGGGCACAAAACCGCACCCCCTGCATCGGCAGGCAGACTCCCAACCACTGCACCACCAGGGAGGCCCAGAAAATGTCTATTTTGCTTTTCTCTCCAAAGACCTTGGCCTGTGATTGTGGGAGCATCTCGAAGAATAAATAGTGTGACTGAGGACGCAGGTTTAAGATCCCAGGGGTGGGCCCATGTGGCCTGCCAATATGGCAAGCTCCCGACCAGGTCTGAGAGTCTTGGAGGCGGTGGGGATGAGAAGGCCACACTGAAGGGAAGAAGCTGAGAGCTCAGGGCAATCACAGACACATGAAAGGAGCAGAGGGAATTGAGCTCCCACATGACTGGGCCTCCTGAGCGGGGAGGCAGGCCCCCACCCCCAGCCACCCAACACACACACACACACACACAGTTTTCATTTTATTTATTTGCTTATTTTTTGGCCGCACTGCACAGCTTGAGGGATCCCAGTTCCCCGACCTGGGATCAAACACGTGCCCCACCCCCCGCAACTGAGAGCATGGAATCCTCACCACAGGACGGCCAGGGAAGCCCCTACAGTTTATGTCAGCAGTCAGGAGGCTCAGCCCCTCCTCCCAGCTCAACCAGGGTCCCCAGCCTCTCTCCAACCTCCTGCCGTGCCAGCCACTGTCCACGGGGGAAGCCCAGTGTTCAGGTCTCCAAGCCCAGCCCTATCCTAGTGGGTCTGGACTGTGCCAGGTGTGGGATGCAGGGCCCAAGACTCAGGCACACACCTCAGTCTGCCAGGAGCTTCCCTCGGCCAGCCCGGGGTTAGACACCAAGGGCGTCCCCAGGAAACAGGGTGGAGACTGAGGGAGGTCCCTGGCAAGGCAGGTACCAGCAGTGGAGGGTTTAGCCCTCCAGACATGCTGAGAGGAAATGGAGAGCCCTTTGGGCTGGGGGAGGGGCAGTGGCAGGATCCCTAATACACCAGAAAGGCCCTAGAAGGAAAGAAACATCCAGATAGACATCAAGGACTGTCACTGAGGGGGTAGAGGTGGCGGGGCCGGGGGGGGGGGGGGGAATAATTGCTACTTCAATTTGCTTTTATATTTGAAAGACAACGAACCTCCTACTAGCCCTGTGGCCTGAAGAAACTGTGGGGAGGAGGAGACCTAAACTGAAATAACAATCTTAACTGCACAACTACTGATGTCGCTTCTCCAGGGTCCCTGCACCTAGGTCAAGTACCGGGCCCTTGGATTAATTTTCAAAAGTTAAAAAACCCAAATATGTGGAACCTAGAAAAGTGGTACAGATGAACCGGTTTGCAGGGCAGAAATAGAGACACAGATGTAGAGAACAAACGTATGGACACCAAGGGGGGAAAGTGGCGGGGGGGTGGTGGGATGAACTGGGAGATTGGGATTGACATATATACACTAATATGTATAAAATAGATAACTAATAAGAACCTGTTGTCTAAAAAATAAATAAAATAAAATTCAGAAATTCAAAAACAAAACAAAACCAAAAAAACCCCCCAAGAAACAGAAAACAGTAGAGCACACACCAGAGCACTCACACTCTCAAATTAGCAAATATTCTTGTTTTGTCCTTTTTTTTCCCTCCTGGTTTTAGTACACTAAAAATATTTTTTTCAAGTAAAAACCTTTTTTTTTTTTTTAAGTAAAGCTTGTAGGTGAAGGGGAAAGCCCCTGGAGGTGGCACACCTAGGCAATTCTGTCCTTATGGCCTCTTGTTCCATCCCGGTTTAATGCATCCCCTGAGGCCAGATTAAAATGTTTGTTTTAATCAATGTTCTAATCCCTTCCCCTCCCATCCATCATTGCTCCTCGGTGCCCTGGGGCTGGGAGTTCCTGGCACCCTGGCACAGGGGCCCAGTACAGCCTTTCCTACTTCTTTTTTTTTTTTCTTAAACTACTTTTTAAAAAAAATTACTTATTTTTGGCTGTGTTGGGTCTTCTTCGTTGCTGTGCGCGGGCTTTTCTCTAGTTGCCTCAAGAACGGGCTGCTCTTTGTTGCAGTCTGCAGGCTTCTCATTGCGGTGGCTTCTCTTTGTTGTGCACAGGCTCTAGGTGCGCGGGCTTCAGGAGCTGTGGCACACAGGCTCAGTAGTTGTGGCTCGCAGGCTCAGTAGTTGTGGCACATGGGCTTAGTTGCTCCGTGGCATGTGGGATCTTCCCGGAGCAGGGCTCAAACCCGTGTCCCCTGCATTGGCAGGCGGATTCTTATCCACTGCGCCACCAGGGAAGTCCACCTTTCCTACTTCTGAACACCAAACTCTCTGACAGAATTCTCCCATCTCAAGTGCACATATGATCCAGTCATTTTTAGTAAATTTACCATTTTCTGTAACACTTAGCATCCTCCTGTTTTAGAACATTTCTGTCATTCCCAATGAAATCCTCTGCCCATCTACTGCGAGTCTCTGTTCCCACCCTGTCTCAGGCAGCTGCAAATCTAATGTCTCTATAGATTTGCCTGTGCTGGACATTTCATAGCAATGAAACGGCACAATATGAGGTCTCCATCACTTTGCCTCAGGCTGGTGTGCCAGCCACCCAGATGTGAATTTCGTCTGGTTGGATTGTTCCTTGTTTTCCATTCAGGAGCTGTGTGCCCTTGGCTTCAGGTCTGAAAAGCACTTCCCTGCCGAGGTGGGTGACTAATGCAGAAACCTCCCAGGCCTGCTCTTCCAGGCTGTGTTCCTGCTGGGTCCATGGTGGCTGAGGCCCACCCAGACCTGGTTCCCTCCACTCTGCCCTCTTTGTGTTTAAGACACTGATAAACTCTTCTGTTTTTTCTTTTTTATTTTAATTTATATATTTTGGCTGCACCAGGTCTTAGTTGCAGCATGCGGACTTCTTAGTTGTGGCATGCATGCAGGATCTAGTGCCTCGACCAGGGATCAAACCCCAGCCCCCTGCAGTGGGAGCGTGGAGTCCTACCCACTGGATGACCTGGGAAGTCCTAACTCTTTTTATTTTATTTTATTTTTTTTGAAGTATAGTTGATTTACAATGTTGTGTTAATTTCTGCTGTTCAGCACAGTGATTCAGTTATACATATATATATATATATATGTATATACAATTGTTTTTCATATTCTTTTCCATTACCGTTTACCACAGGACATTGAATATAGTTCCCTGTGCTATACAGTAGGACCTTGTTTCTTATCCATCCAATATATACTAGTGTGCATCTGCTAATCCCAAACTCCCAATCCATTCCTCCCCCACCCCCCCTTCCCCTTGGCAACTGCAAGTCTGTTCTCTATGTCTGTGAGTCTGTTTCTGTTCCGTAGATAGGTTCATTTGTGTCATATTTTAGATTCCACATATAAGTGAAATCATACGGTACTTGTCTTTCTCTGTCTGGCTTAGTTCAATTAGTATGATAATCTCTAGGTCCATACATGTTGCTGCAAATGACATTATTTCATTATTTTTTAGGACTATTATTCCATTGTATATATGTACCACATCTTTTAAATTTTATTTTTACTTTAGTTTTTTTTAATTTTATTTATTTATTTATTTTGACTGTGCTGGGTCTTAGTTGCGTCATGTGGACTTCTTAGTTGTGGCATGCATGTGGGATCTAGTTCCCTGACCAGGGATCGAACCTGGGACCGCTGCATTGGGAGAGTAGAGTCTTGCCCACCGGACCGCCAGGGAAGTCCCTGTACCACATCTTCTTTATCCATTCATCTGTTGATGGACATTTAGGTTGTTTCCATGTCTTGGCTATTGTAAATAGTGCTGCTGTGAACACTGGGATGCATGTATCTTTTTTTTTCTTTTTTTGGCCGTGCTGTGAGGCATGTGGGATCTTAGTTCCCCGACCAGGGATTGAACCTGTGTCCCCTGCATTGGAAAGCGGAGTCTTAACCACTGGACTGCCAGGGAAGTCCCTGCGTGTATCTTTTTGAATTATAGGTTTTTTTTTTTGGCTGCGTTGGGTCTTCGTTGCTGTGGACGGGCTTTCTCTAGTTGTGGCTGGGGCTACTCTTCGTTACAGTGCGCAGGCTTCTCATTGCGGCGGCTTCTCTTGTTGCGGAGCATGGGCTCTAGGCACGCGGGCTCAGTAGTTGTGACGCATGGGCTTAGTTGCTCCATGGCATGTGGGATCTTCCCGGACCAGGGATCGAACCCGTGTCCCCGGCATTGGCAGGCGGATTCTTATCCACTGCGCCACCAGGGAAGCCCTGAATTATAGTTTTATCCAGATATATGCCCAGGAGTGAGATTGCTGGATCATATGGCAACTCTATTTTTAGTTGTTTAAGGAACCCCCATACTGTTTTCCATAGTGACTGTATCAATTTACATTCCCACCAACAGTGTAGGAGCATTCACTTTTCTCCACACCCTCTCCAGCATTTATTATTTGTAGCCTTTTTAATGATGGCCACTCTGACGAGTGTGAGGTGGTACCTCACTGTAGTTTTCATTTGCAGTTCTCTAATCATTAGTGATGTTGAGCATCTTTTCATGTGGCTGTTGGCCATCCTTATGTCTTCTTTGGTTAATTCTTTTAACCTCCGGATTCATCTTTTAGAAACAAGGAGGTTGCCTAGTTGCCTGTCTTTGGAAGCTTCCTTGACTCCTTAGCATGTCTAATCCACATCCCCACGTCACCAACTGTCCACAAACAGGCCCTGATGGCTGGTTTGTCCCTGCCCAGGACCCATTCAGGATGGCTCAAGTCCTTTGCTCCCTATTGATCTGGAAGCCTCACCTCTGCTTTTAAAATTAAGGTGATTCACATAACACAAAAATTAACCATTTTAAAGTGAACAATTCAATGGATTTTATTTTTTGTTTGTTTGTTTTTTTTTTTTTTTTTGGCTGTGCCACGTGGCCTGCAAACTTCCCCAACCAGGGATCAATCCTGTGCCCCCTGCATTGGAAGCATGGAGTCCTAACCGCTGGACCGCCAGGGAAGTCCTCTGTGGATTTTAGTATAGTTGCAAGTGGTGTAACTACCACCTCCATTTAGTTCCAAAACATTTTCCTCACTCCAGTAGCTCCTCATTTTCCCCTCCCTCCAGCCCCTGGCAATGAATAATCTCTATGTCTCTATGAATTTGCATATTCTGGATATTTCATAAAAATAGAATCATACAATATGTGGTCCTTTGTGTCTGAGTTTTTCACTTAGCATAACGTTTTCAAGGTTCATGTATGTTGTAGCACATACCAGTACTTTGTTCTTTTTTATGGCTAAGACTCCATTGTATGGAAATACCACATTTATTTTTGCATTCATCAATTGGTGGACATTTGGGTTGTTTCCACCTTTGGCTATTGTGAATAGTGCTGCTGTGAACAGTCCTGTACCAGGATTTGTTTGAACACCCTTTTCAATTCCTTTGGATACATACCTAGGAATTCATTGCTAGATCAAAAAGTTAACTCTATGTTTAGCCATTTGAGGAACTGCCAAACTTTTTTCCAGGATGGCTGCACTATTTTACGTTCCCACCAGCAATGTAGGAGGGTTCCAATTTCTCCACATCCCTGCCGACACTTGTTTTTTTCATTTTTTTTTGAAGCCATCCTACGTGGGTGTGAATCAGTACTTCACTGTTGTTTGGTTTGCATTTCCCTAATGACTAATGATGCGGAATGTCTTTTCATGTGCTTATTGTCCGGGCCATTTGTATATCTTCTTTGGACCTGCCCTCCTTTTTCAACAGTTGTATTGAAGTGGAATTTATATGCCATAACGTACACCCACAGCAGGTACCCTTCAAAGGCTTGTAGTAGATTAGTATTCATATCGTGCAGCCATCGCCACTATTCAGTTTTAGAGCGTTTCCCTCTACCTTAACACTTCCTTTGTGTGGTCTGTGTCCATTTCTGCTCCAGCCCCAGCAGCAACTGCTCCAACGTCTGGCTAGAGACACAGCCCCTCAGTGAGGACTGGGCGGGCACAGTGGACCCTGGCTTCTAGCAGGACACGCCCCATCCAGATGGCCTCTCTCCCTCCCCCCAACATCCCCTTTAGCGCCCACGGATGGAAAATTAGATCTAAAGACTCGCTGGGCTTTGGGCCAAATATTGTTGGCTAGAACCCCTCACAGGGGGTGTTAGATGGGCACCATTGCATCCCATGCAGGACCTCGGGGCTGCTGACCCTAACAAGAGGGCAGTAACAGCCTGACTCTGCTCACTCGTGTGTCCCCACCCCCAGATGTCCACATTGACACCCTACCCTCCATTCACCTCATAGCATGTACACCAGATAATCCTAGCCTGCTCAGGAATCTCATTACCGCTTGGGAAGTGATGTTTTCCAAACTCTAGCATTTAATTATCTCATCAAGGACTGGGGCCATGTGTTCCCTGAAATACAGGTTCCTTTGGGGAGGCAGAATCGGTGCTGAATTCTCAGAGTGAGGAGCTGCCTTAAAAGCAGCACCATGGGGACTTCCCTGGTGGTACAGTGGTTAAGAATCTGCCTGCTAAGGCAGGGGACATGGGTTCAAGCCCTGGTCCGGGAGGATCCCACATGCTGCGGAGCAACTAAGCCCGTGTGCCACAACTGCTAGGCCCGCGTGCCACCACTACTGAAGTCCGCACGCCTAGAGCCCGCGCTCTGCAACAAGAGAAGCCACCGCAATGAGAAGCCTGCACACCGCAACAAAGAGCAGCCCCCGCCCGCGGCAACCAGAGAAAGCCCGTGTGCAGCAGCAAAGACCCAACACAGCCAAAAATAAATAAATATACTAAAAAAGAGAAAAAAAAAGCAGTACCATTTGGTGACAGATGGGCTTATTTTTCGACTCTTCCTTTTGAGAACCCTTAACTCATGGATAGGGTGGATTCATTGTGTGTCAGTCAATGACAGTCGTCGTTTTTCTGATGCTTGAGTCATATCATCATGTATGGCTTCTGTGTCCTTTTAACAGGTTTCTTTCGTGCTCCTGGGGCTCACCTGGGGCTTTCCCTGGAATGCTTTCTCCCAGGAGCCCTGGTTCCTAACTGCAGGGAAAGGGCTGAAACTCTGGGCTCTGGTTGTGTCCTGTCCTTTCTCTCCCTGCCCTCCCTGGGGGCCAGAGATTCCCCAGAACTGGGTTGAACTCATGCAGGCTGTGCGGCCCTGGATGACACCTTCTACTCTCTGGGGACCAGTTTTCCCATCCGTGAAATGTGGGCTGCAATAGGCAGAAAGGTGGCTCCAAAGATATACACATCCTAATCCTCAGAACCCGGAAGTGTTACCTTATCAGGAAAGAGAATCTTGGCAATTGTGATTAAGGATCTGGAAACGGGGAAATCATGCTGTGTTATTTGGGTGGGCTCTAAACGTAAATTCACATGCATCCTTGCAAGAGCGGCAGAGGGAAATTTGTCAACTGTCTTAGTTGGGCTTGGCTGCCATAACAAAATACTATAGACTAGGTGACTCAAAGGACAGAAATTTACTTCTCACAATTCTGGAGGCTGGGAAGTCCAAGATCAAAGTGCCGGCAAGGTATGTTTCATTCTGAAGCCCCTTCTCTTGGCTTGGAGAAGCCTGCTGTGTTGCTGTACGCTCACGTGACCTCTTCTTTGTGACCACAGCAAACTCTCTGGTGTCTCCCCCTCTTTTTAAAAAAATTTATTTATTTTTGGCTGCACCATGCGGCTTGCAGGATCTCAGTCCCTCCGACCAGGAGTTGAACCCTGGCCACGGCAGTGGAAGCCCGGAATCCTAACCACTAGGACACCAGGGAACTCCCTGGTGCCTCTTCTTAATAGGACACTAATCCCATTATCAGAGCTCCTCTCTCATGACATCATCTAACCCTAATTACTTCCCAAAGGCCCCATGACCAAATACTATCACATTATATTTTGGGGTGGACACACTTCTGTCCATAGAAGGACAAACAGAGGAAAAGTCAGTATGAAGTTGGAACAGAGAGTGATTTGAAGATGTGGACCTTGAAGACTGATGTGATGCAGCCACAAGCCTAGGTACCCCTGGAGCCACCAGAAACTGGAAGAGGTGAGGAAGGATTCACCCCTAGAGGCTTCAGAGGAAGTGTGGCCCTAACATTTAGATTTCATAATTTTGGCCTCCAGAACTGTGAATTAAATTTTTTTAAATATAAATTTATTTATTTTTGGCTACATTGGGTCTTTGTTGCTGCGCACGGGCTTTCTCTAGTTGCAGCAAGCAGGGGCTACTCTTTGTCGTGGTGTGAGGGCATCTCATTGTGGTGGCTTCTCTTTGTTGAGGAGCACAGGCTCTAGGTGCGCGGGCTTTAGTAGTTGCGACCCGCGGGCTCAGTAGTTGTGGCTCACGCACTTAGTTGCTCCATGGCATGTGGGATCTTCCCGGACCTGGGTTCGAACCCGTGTCCCCTGTGTTGGCACACGGATTCTCAACCACTGCGCCACCAGCAAAGTCCCTTAAGTTTTGTTTTAAGGTACCAAGTTTGTGGTAATGTGTTATAGTGGCCACAGGAAACTAATGGAGGAACCATAGTTGTTTAATTTAATTAATTAATTTTATTTATTTATTTTTGACCACGCCAGGCGTCTTGCGGGATCAACCAGGGATCAAACCCGTGCCCCCTGCAGTGGAAGTGCAGAGTCCTAACCACTGGACCACCAGGGAACTCCTGAACCATAGTTACGTTAAAGCGTGATTTTAGGGGATCTAGTGCCTTCTCTGCCCGGCCGGCATGGACGCTTCTCTTCTGCATTCCAGCTCCTACCATCCATTCCCTACCTAGAACACTTAAAATGGGCGTCCAATCCTGCCATATTCTAAACCCTTCTGTTAGCTCCTTACAGTGAAATAAAAGCCCAGCCAAAAGCCATGAACTGGGAGTTCCCTGGTGGTCCAGTGGTTAGGACTCGGCACTTTCACTGCTGTGGCCCAGGTTCGGTCTCTGGTTGACCCTGCAAGCCGCCTGGCGACGAAAAAAAAAAAAAGCCACTTATGGTGCTGCCGCAGCCCTACTGTGCTTGCAGCACAAGCAGGACAGAGACCCAAGCGCCGCCAAGAGGAGAACATGTAAACAAACTGTAGGATATTTGTGGGCACAGAGGGAATCAAGGCCACACACAGCCACGTGAATGTGAAGTGAATGTGAACGCGGGGAAGAAGGCATGTGAACACATGGTGTGGACGTGCAAACTGTGTGTGGTTCCGTATGTATACCAGGAAAGCCTGTCCGGGGTGGGAGAAGTCAGGATGGCGGCAGCTGCCAGGGGCGTGGAAGGCTTCTGAGAGCCAGAGACATTCTGTGTTTTGCTATCAGAGCTGGTTACCAAGGGTGCTCACTGTACGTACACTGTGTAGGCTTTTCTCTATATATCATAAGCCGCCATCAAAAGGTTTAAAAGTCCATAGAGACAGAAAGCAGAGTAGTCACTGCTGGGGGCCGGTGGAAGCGGGAATGGGGGGTAAGTGCTGATGGATACTGGGTTTCCTTTTGGGGTGATGAAAACGTTCTGGAATTAGATGAACTGGTGGTTGCACAACATTGTGAATGTATGAAATAACACTGAACTTACACTTCAAAATAGCTAAATTGATGGATTTGACATTATGTGAGTTTTAACACAATTTAAAAAGAAAGCTTAAAAAGTAATAGAACTCAAACCTTATCTTGTAGCCTACAAAACTGGCCGGGTAGAGACAGTCATTATCTTCATGCATTTGTTTGTCCTTTTACTCACTGACTGAGTGCCCACTGTGGAGCAGGCCCCAAGCAAGACATGGCAGACGCAGCAGTGACGTAAACGGTTTGGAGCTCACTTCCTTGTGATTCTCACTAGTTGAAATGTGAAGGAAGAGAAGGAGCCAGCCAGAAGGGGAGGTGGGAAGAACATTCTGGCTAGAAGGAACGGCAAGTGCAAAGGCTGTGAGGTGGGAACAACAGGTCAGCCTGTATGGCTGGAGCCAAGCGGTGAGGTCAGAGGTCAGAAGGGACAGACTCTCCAAAATCTGATTTTTATGTGTGTGCTAAAATACACATAAAATTGCCACTTCAGGGACTTCCCTGGTGGCGCAGTGGTTAAGAATCCGCCTGCCAATGCAGGGGACACGGGTTCGAGCCCTGGCCCGGGAAGACCCCACATGCCTCGGAGCAACTAAGCCCGTGCACCACAACTCCTGACCCTGCGCTCTAGAACCAGCGAGCCACAACTACTGAGCCTGAGAGCCACAACTACTGAAGCCCGCGTGCCACAACTACTGAAGCCCACGCGCCTAGAGCTCGTGCTCCGCAATAAGAGAAGCCACCGCAATGAGAAACCCGCTCGCCGCAACTAGAGAAAGTCCGCGCGCGGCAACAAAGAGCCAACGCAGCCAAAAAAGAAATCTAAAAAAATTGCCATTTCAACGCTTTGTAAGCATACAATTCAGTGGCATTAAGTACATTCATGATGTTGTGCAACTACCACAATCGCCCAGTTCCCAAATGAAACCTGTGAAGGTGGAGAAAGAGATCAGAGTGATGCAGCCACAAGGCTTCCCCAGGAAGTGGCTTTGGGGGTGACACCTGAAGGTCAGAGGGAGAATCGGGAGCAAGCGCAGAGTTTGGGAAGTGAGGAGGCAGTAAGGATGGCTGTCTGCAGGCAGGTGCCTGCAAGGGGTGGTGGTCTGGCTGACACCTCCTACACATTGCTTCACCACTTGAGCACCCCTTTGCACCCCTATCCTCTGCAAAGCCAGGATACAGGCAGTTTCCAGTGGTCCAGGATTGGAAAGGGTGAGATGCCTGTGAAGGGTGGACAAGGCACACAGGGGATGAGAGTATACGATGACACTGGCCCACTGGGAGGCAGAGTCAAGATGTGCCCATGTTCTGCCACTCACCTCTGGACAGGCTGGCTCCTCGGAGAGGGCCTCTGAGGAAGGCTTCTGGCCTGGCCTTGCCCTCCTGTATGCCCACTCTGTCTCGGCCAGTCCCAGGATGCTCCCGTGCGCTTCCCTGAGTTTGCCCGAGCCTGATTTCCAGGTGAACCTGCCCGCACGGATGCTGTTCTGAAACAGTTGCCAAGGTCTAGTGAAGGGACCATACCAGGGGCAACCGGAGGGCTCAACCCATCCCCAGCAAGCTGTCCAGCAACCTCTAGGCATCTCCCACCACTCTTCCTGTCACTCCTCCGGGTGTGCCTGTCTGCCTCCGGGCCTTTGCACTTGTTTCTCCCCTGAACGGTTCTTCCCCCAGGTGTTTGGGGGCAGCCCCGAGGCAAGTCCACTCCTACACTCTTTACCATCACCTACTTATTGTGGCTGTCTGGCCCTCGACAGCCCCGCATCTGCCCGGGCGGGGGTGGGCGGCCAGGGTAGGTATGGATCATCTCTACCCGACACAACCCGGTGATTTTGGGGCCCAGCGCAGAGAGCGGGAGGGGGCATGGAAAGTACTCAACAAATATCACTAAAGGATTCCGCACCTCAACTTGGGCGCTGCCAGCCACCAACTTTCCTTCCCAATTGTCGGAGGAAGGAGGCGAGGGTCTGCAGCCCAGGCCTCGGGGGGAGGGGCTGAGCCGGGGCGGGCTAGTCAGTGGGGGGGGAGGGGCCTCGCGCGGACCGGGCGGTGGGCGCTCCGGCGGCTGAAGGGGCGGGGCGGGGCGGGGCGGGGCGGGGCCCGGATTTTGGGGCCGCACTCGAGCTGGAACAAAGGCAGGCGCGGAGACAATAGGCCCGAGTTCCCCCCAGGCCCTGCGGCAACAAGAGCAGCGCCGGACGCACTTCCACCACCGCCACCTACACCGCGTGTGGGCGCCTAGGGGAGCTGGGGTGGGGGAGGCTGCGCCCCGCTCCCCTGAAGCTTTTGCGTGGTCAAGCCCGCGGGAGGCGGAGTAGGGCCTGGGGGCTGGACGTGCCGGCCCTCCAGATTCTCTGCATCGTCTCAGAGCTGCCGCCCAAGCCTCCCCCTGGACTGGCAACCGCAGGACTGAGGAGCCCTGCACAGGGACGAAGGCCCACCCCAGGCAGAGGCTCCAAGGCACCCTTGCCTCAAGTATTCTCCGTGCCTAGTGACTTCAGAGAGGATCCCTTCCCACAGGCCCCACTCCCACCTCCGACGGGATCCCCTCCCACTGATCTTGCTTTCCTCTCCGTCAGGACCCCTCCTCCGCCAGCTCCAGCCTTAGGCCCTGCTTCCCTCCTTCTCAGCTCAGACAGGACTCCTCTCTCCCCACGGACCCTGCCCCACCCCCGTTTCTCTCGAATAGGATTCCTCCTCCAGGCCTAGCTTCCCCCATCTGACAGAATTCTCACCAGACACTCTACGTCCTTCCTCAGACGGGAACACCCTCCCCGCACGCAGATCCTGCTCCCCACTGAGGCAGGCTTCCCCTCCCTACAGATTCTGCCTCTGCCCACAGATGGATCGCCCCACGCAGACCCTGCTTCCCTCTCAGAATTTCCCCACTGTTGCGGTTCAGTCCGCCCGCTTGAAGAGCATCAAGGCCAGCGCAGTGGCGGGCTAAAATATGACAAGGGGCGCTTGCAGGGCCAGGCGGGATTTCAGTCTCGGTGTTCTGAGCCCCGTGGGATCTATTTGATTTAGTCAGGTTTCAGTGTTGCTCATGTTAAACAATAAAAAGGTTAAAACCCCAAAGTCTAAGTCCCGGTTTAGAACAGTACTTCCTCCACGGGATGGGGACCCTTCGCCCCTCTCCCTGGGCCCAGCATCTTCCCTAGCTCTCGGCCCCGCCCCCTCTAGGGAACGCTAGTCGACGCAGCAACTGGAGACCTCCCCAGGCGGGCAAAGGGGCGGGGATCGAGGTGGAAGAACGGACTGCCGGCGCGCGTGCGGAGTAAACGGCCTGGAGCAGGGACTACAATAACGGACGCGAGCCCGGCCGGTGGACCAGGCTGCGGCGGCGACGACGCAGGTGCCCCGCCCCTGCCGCACGAGCGGCGCTGCGGGTGGTGGAGGCGGGGGTGGGAGGAGCCCGCTCAGACGCGTGCGTACTCATGGCCTCCCCCGCCCCGGCCCGCCCCGGCCCCGCCCCCGGGCGAGAGGCGCCCAGTGCGCGTGCGCGACGGCGTCGGCGCCAGTTATTTCTGTCCCGCCCCCCAGCCGCGGCTCTTTCTGCGAGCGGGCGCGCGGTCGAGCGGTTGTGCGCGTGCCGCGTGGCGCTGGTTTCGGTCGCCGCTGAGAAGGAAGCGCGGGCGGCGGCGGAGGCAGGAGAGCGGGCAGCGGCCGTCCGGGCCTCGGCAGCGCCCCGCGCGCAGCGGGCGGCGACCTAGGCGGCGCGTGGCGGCGCTAGGCCTCGCGGCGGCAGCGGCCCAGCCGTTGGCGGCGAGCGCGTCTGCGCCTGCGCGGCGGGCCCCGCGCCCCTCCTCCCCCCCGGGCGCCCCCGGCGGCGTGTGAATGGCGGCTTCGGCGGCGGCGGCCTCGGCGGCGGCAGCGGCTGCTTCAGGCAGCCCGGGCCCGGGAGAGGGCTCGACGGGCGCCGAGAAGCGCGTCGCCGCCTCTTCGGCCACGGCCTCGGCTTCTGCCTCGGCGGCGGCGTCCGCATCGGCATCGTCGCCCGCGGGGGGCGGCGGCGAGGCGCTGGAACTGCTGGAGCACTGCGGCGTGTGCCGGGAGCGCCTGCGGCCCGAGAGGGAACCGCGCCTGTTACCCTGCCTGCACTCGGCCTGCAGCGCCTGCCTCGGGCCCGCGGCGCCTGCCGCCGCCAACAGCTCAGGGGACGGAGGTGCGGCGGGCGACGGCGCTGGTGAGTGCGGTGGGGCCGGGGGCGGCCCCTCCCCCACCCGGCAGCCTTTGATCCCTTTGAGGCTCGGGGACTGGGGGTCGGTTCCCAGCGTGACGATGGCGGGAGTCGCCTGGGCGAGAGGATGGGGACCCGAAGAGTGGCCGGAACGTGTGTGGGTAGTGGGCTGTGTCCCGGGTACTGAGATGGGGCGACTGTTTAAAGTTCGGTAAAAGAAGGGTTTGGTTCTTCCTCCGGGAGGGGAGGGTCGTCTCGGCTCGGCAGGGGGTGGAGTTTGGGGCCCAGTGGGGGGATGCGCTCACCATGCGATGGTTTTGTTTCTTCGTGTTTTTCGTAGTGGTGGACTGTCCAGTATGTAAGCAGCAGTGTTTCTCCAAAGATATTGTGGAGAATTACTTCATGCGCGACAGTGGCAGCAAGGCTGCCACCGATTCCCAGGATGCGAATCAGGTATGTCTCGCCCAAGCAACCCCCAGGAGGTCTCTGGCCATGAGTAGGGGTCACTAGACCAGAGCGTGGTACCAGCTCCAGGCTTTACTGTCCCCGTAGTAGAACGCTTAGGACAGGTTGTCTAGGCTAAGTAAGGCCCCCACCTTTCTTCATGTCGTATTTCTTGGTTCTAAATGCAGATTTCTTTGGTGGTTCTGTCTCTTCTGACTCTGCCTTTGCTCAGCAGTGCTGCACTAGCTGTGAGGATAATGCCCCGGCCACCAGTTACTGTGTGGAGTGCTCTGAGCCGCTGTGTGAGACGTGTGTGGAGGCACACCAGCGGGTGAAGTACACCAAGGACCACACTGTGCGTTCCACTGGTACGCAACGTGCAGGGGGCTGCCCTTGCTGTTCTCCTCTCTATGCCTTCAGTTGCTTATGATGGTAGTTGCAGATGGTGGAAGGATCTCAGGGAGTTTCTCTACAGGGTACCAACTGAAGGGCCTGAGGGCAGAACTCAAAAAGGGGGAGGCTGGGGCTCTGGTGGGCAGTCTCTGCAGGTCCAGTGGCAGGGGAAAAGCCACAGGCAGGGAGTGGGGGGAGTTCACAGGGGATCTCATGGTGCCGCAGGGGGTGTATAGAGGGCTTGAGGAAGCTCATCAGGGAACCCCCCTAGGCAGGGGATAGGCCTCCAATGGTAGAGAGATCCGCATGTATGGATAGGGAAATGCAGGGTGTTGGGGGAATGATGTGAGGGACCTCCTGGACCAGAGGTTCCCTGGCACCTGTTTTAAGCCTCTGTAGGGGAAAGTGAGATCTTTGGGCCTTGTGTCTTAACAAGCTGGTAGAGTCATCAGACTATCACTGACCAGTGAGTGCTGGAAGTGTTCTTATCATTGGGTCACAGGTATTTCACAGCCTAGCTTGGTATTTCCAGATTTTTCTGTGAGTGTGTTGGAAGTGCTATGGAGAGGGGCTTGCGCTTGGTGTTTGGCCCAGGACTCGCCATGAGTGGCGTTTTGGTAGTCACTGTGGCTGCGCCAGCCCAGAGGACAGTTTTGATGGGAAAACTTGGGTAGAGATGGTTCCTGTGGGGCATGAGGAGCCAGGAGAGAAGGGCAGGGGTCTCCAGGGGGTCCTGGGTTCCAGGCAAGAGTCAGGGTGCAAGAGCGGGCAATATTTAGAGGAGCTGAGGCTCGGTTTATTTGTATCGAAATGTTCCTATGTCTCACGCTGGGTTGGTGTGGTAACGAGACATGATAGGGATTGGGGAGGAAAGAAGGATGGATGTTCTCGGTTTTCTAGTGGCAACAGCCTCTGGGGAGGGCTGGGGGGTCAACGTGGTGTATTAGTCTTTGGGAAGTGTTGCTCTGAGCCGTAGGACCTTTGTCCCAGCACAGGGGCCTGACGCCTCTCTGAGGGTCCTGGTCTGATATCGTATCTCTCCAGCCTGAGAAGGCTTTGCAGGTTCCCCCGTGGGTCGTTAAGATGGTGTGGTCTCCTTTCAGCAGAGAAGAGAGGGGAGGTCACCAGGCATGGCTTATGAGGAAAATGTATCTGACGGTCTCTTTAAGCCCTGATTTGCTTTTTGTCTGAGCCAGAAAGCAAATGTTGTGTGTGCTGGGATGCCACAGTAGCCAGAATCCCCTCCCGTGCTGGACAGAATCTTCTGTGAGCGGAGGAGAAGGGGAGCCCGGTGGCGGATGGGGGCAGGGCTTCAGAGGTGGAGGAGCTTTCTTGAGTGTCCACCTGGAGGAGGCTTCAGCAGAGGGAACGGCGGGGAGGTCTCTCCTGGCAGAGGCCGTCAGTCTACGTCAAGCTGTCACCTCCGGAAGCTGAAAGGAGAGGGGTGTGACCCTCTCGGTCAGGCTGAGGGCAGAGGGTTTTGAGAGCAAGGATCTCTGCTCCTCCCTGTCCACTGCTGTAGGCCCTCGGGGTCCTTCCGGCAGATAGCCCAGGGTTGCAGGACAGGCAGGAAGTGAAGCCCTGATCTCTGTCCGCTCCTCGAGCTGGAGGTGGTGAGGATGAGCTCCCGCTTCATAGATCCCATTCCCCAGGACCGGCCAAGTCGAGGGACGGTGAGCGCACGGTGTATTGCAACGTGCACAAGCACGAGCCCCTTGTGCTGTTTTGCGAGAGTTGCGACACCCTCACCTGCCGGGACTGCCAGCTCAACGCCCACAAGGACCACCAGTGAGTCCTGAGGCTTGGTGGGTGGGTGCTGCCTGTTCCTGTGCTGGGCGCCCGGGCCCACCTCTATCTGCCCTCAGGTACCAGTTCCTGGAGGATGCTGTGAGGAACCAGCGCAAGCTCCTGGCCTCACTGGTGAAGCGCCTCGGGGACAAGCATGCGACATTGCAGAAGAACACCAAGGAGGTTCGCAGCTCGTAAGTGTGGGTGCCTGTGCTGTGCTGGGGCGGGGGGTGGGGTGGCTCTGGGTGAGCACCTGCCTGAGTGGCCCTGACCTCACCCACTCTGCTACCCAGGATCCGCCAAGTGTCTGACGTACAGAAGCGCGTGCAGGTGGACGTTAAGATGGCCATCCTGCAGATCATGAAGGAACTGAACAAGCGGGGCCGTGTGCTGGTTAACGATGCCCAGGTACCCGCTGCGTGGTCCTTCTCTGTTGGCAGCTCACTCTACCTCAGGTGGAATCGTCCTGGGGTTTGGCGCCCTCTGCTGGCTGCTGATGCCCTCCTTGGGTGGGGAGAGGTTCTGGTGCTTTGTCCTCCCTGACCCCATCTGTTCTCCACCTGCAGAAGGTGACTGAGGGGCAGCAGGAGCGCCTGGAGCGCCAGCACTGGACCATGACCAAGATCCAGAAGCACCAGGAACACATCCTGCGCTTTGCCTCATGGGCTCTGGAAAGTGACAACAACACTGCTCTGCTACTCTCCAAGAAGCTGGTGTGTGCTGGTGGGCACCCAGGTGGTGGGTTCCAGGTAGGCACCTCCCAAGACCCTGGAGCCCTGTTCACTGCCCGTGTGCTCATGTACTGCCCACCCCCAGATCTACTTCCAGCTGCACCGGGCCCTCAAGATGATCGTGGACCCTGTGGAGCCACACGGTGAGATGAAGTTCCAGTGGGACCTCAATGCCTGGACCAAGAGTGCAGAAGCCTTTGGTGGGTTTTTGTCTTTCTCTTGCTGCACCCTGCCATCCCAGGCACTGCACTCACTTTCTTACACTGTTTTACTTCTTTACTGCAGGCAAGATCGTGGCAGAACGTCCTGGCACCAACTCCACAGGCCCTGTACCCATGGCCCCTCCTCGGGCTCCAGGGCCTTTGAGCAAGCAGGGCTCTGGCAGCAGCCAGGTGAGCCAGGGAGGGGACCATAGTGGGAGGAAAGAGGCACGGGGTCCTGTGGGATACCTGTCCACTGAGGTCCACTTGCTCTGCCCACAGCCTATGGAGGTGCAGGAAGGCTATGGCTTCGGGTCAGGTGAGTGATTCTGCCCCCCCAGTAGGTGGGAGAGCTGCAGTGCCCTATGTCCACCCCAACCTGTTTTCTGTGTTCCGAGCAGATGACCCTTACTCGAGTGCAGAGCCCCACGTGTCAGGGGTGAAGCGGTGAGTGTGGCTGCCCTTTGGTGGTTATAGGGACAGGGTGGCCATAGGGGTGGGGCGCTCACACCAAGCCACGCCCACAGGTCCCGCTCAAGTGATGGTGAGGTGAGTGGCCTCATGCGTAAGGTGCCACGGGTGAGCCTCGAACGCCTGGACTTGGATCTCACGGCTGACAGCCAGCCACCAGTCTTCAAGGTCTTCCCAGGCAGCACCACTGAGGATTACAACCTCATCGTCATTGAGCGAGGTGCTGCAGCTGTTGCAGCTGGACAGCCTGGGACTGCGCCCCCAGGGGCCCCTGGCGCTCCGCCCCTGCCTGGCATGGCCATCGTCAAGGTGAGCCTGCCCAAGTGACTGTGGCTGGGAGATGAGGATCTGCTGCCCAGGCCGGCACCCCACTGAACACCCCTCACCTCCTCACAGGAGGAAGAAACAGAGGCTGCCATTGGGGCCCCGCCTGCCGCCACTGAGGGCCCCGAGACCAAACCTGTGTTGATGGCCCTGGCCGAGGGCCCCGGCGCCGAGGGCCCCCGCCTGGCTTCACCCAGTGGCAGCACCAGCTCAGGCCTGGAGGTGGTGGCCCCTGAGGGCACCTCAGCCCCAGCTGGTGGCCCAGGTGCCCTGGATGACAGTGCCACCATCTGCCGTGTCTGCCAGAAGCCAGGCGACCTGGTCATGTGCAACCAGTGCGAGTTCTGCTTCCACCTGGACTGCCACCTGCCTGCCCTGCAGGATGTGCCAGGGTGCGAGGCTGTGCGGGGTCTGTAGGGCGGAGGGCTGGGCCAGGTCCCGTGCAGCCCCTCACGGTCTGTTCCCTCTAGGGAGGAGTGGAGCTGCTCTCTCTGCCACGTGCTACCCGACCTGAAGGAGGAGGATGGCAGCCTAACCCTGGATGGGGGTGACAGCACCGGCGTGGTGGCCAAGCTCTCGCCAGCCAACCAGCAGGTGAGGGTGGGGCCCACTCCCTTGGTTTGGCCAGCAGCACCCCAAGTCCCCTGTGACTCTGATGCTCATGTAACGCCTGCAGAAGTGTGAGCGCGTCCTGCTGGCCCTCTTCTGCCATGAGCCCTGCCGGCCCCTGCACCAGCTGGCTACTGACTCCACCTTCTCCCTGGTGAGTTCTGGGACTTGGGAGGGTGGGAGGTGCAGGGGCTGTTTGGCCTCACCTTCAGCCTGTGGCCTCTGCTCGAAGGATCAGCCCGGCGGCACCCTGGACTTGACGCTGATTCGAGCCCGTCTCCAGGAGAAGTTGTCACCCCCCTACAGCTCCCCCCAGGAGTTTGCCCAGGATGTGGGCCGCATGTTCAAGCAGTTCAACAAGCTGACAGAGGTGAGCCTGTTGGGGTGGGGATGGGTTGGGGAGGGGAGGCTGGGGGCAGAGAGGTGGGCGACCTAGGACCCATCCACTGTAATTTGCCCGGCAGGACAAGGCCGATGTGCAGTCCATCATTGGCCTGCAGCGCTTCTTTGAGACTCGCATGAACGAAGCCTTTGGTGACACCAAGTTCTCCGCTGTTCTGGTGGAGCCCCCGCCGCTGAGCCTGCCTGGTGCTGGCCTGAGCGCCCAGGACCTGTCCAGTGGCCCTGGTGATGGCCCCTGAGGCTGGGCAGCCCCCGAGCCGCTCCAACCTGGCTCTGTTCTCTGTTCTGTCCTGTCACCCCCTCTTCTCTCTCCTCTCCTCCTTCCTCCGGTGGCCTGGTTCCCACTCCTTGGTGGCCCATACCCCAGCCCCTCACAATATGGTTTTTACTTCTGTGGATTTAATAAAAACTTCACCCGTTACTCAGGCCTTGGTTGGTGGGGGCAGTGGTCCTGGGGGCCTGGTTTCTGGCTGTTACCGATCCCTCACCAAACCCTGTTGGGCCAGATGGAGGTGGGGCACTTGTGTCCGGCCACCTGGGTGTCCAGGGAGTGGGGAGCAGCATCCCTCCTGGGCCCTTTGCGATCTGGGGAGTGTCTGGTGGGTAGGAGGGTCACCCGGTAGGTAGGCAGACCCAGGCTAACCTGTGGGCAGGCAGGGTGAATCCCCAGGTAGGTGCTGCACGGCAGCTCATTCTCCCCGAGAGCTTCCTGGACTGGCTTGGAACTGTTTCTCGCAACCAGCTCATCAAAGTGAGCTGGGTGGGCTGGGCTAAGCGGAGTTGGGCAATGTATCCCTGGGGGACAGGCCTGCACTCCTGGGATGCTACCAGGATGTCTGGGGAGCCTGCCTTCTTGGGGGTGCTGGGCCAGTGTCTGCTGCTCATTTTCACATCCCAAGCCCTGAAGACGGGTGGGCTTGGTCTGTCCACTCCCGCCAAAACGAGAAAACCTCCAGCCCTCTGTCTTATACCCCAGCTAATGTGGCACACATGACCAAGCCCTGCCTGAGCAACTCCTGTCAGCCCTGTCACCAGACTCCCAGCCTGGCTCACATCAGGCCACTCACACAGGCCCAAGACTAGTGGCCAACTTCTTTTATTGCAGAAGGTACAATGAAAATGCTGGGCCCTCCGCTGGCTCCCTAGGGTGGCATGGGGGTGTGTGGTGTGTGCAGTCAGTCCCTTCGAAGGTTCTTGAGCCGCTCCTCCAGGTCTGCGTCTGCATCGACTAGGGCGGAGGCTGCAGCCTCTGCTTTCTTCCCACTGGCAGCCACACTGAGGGAGCCTCCAGTGGAGGGGAGGTCTGCAGAGAAGGGGGGTTAGGAAGAGAGCCCCTGCTGGAAGGAGTAATGCTGGGAGAGGGAGGGTCTGCGCGATGGCTGAGCTGCGCGCAGGACAGGGCCCAGGGTCTGGACACTCACTTGACAGCTCATCGGTCAGGCTCAACCCCAGCTCGTCCAGGACCTGGGCTACAACAGCGTCACTAGGTAAAAAAAAAAGAACTATGAGGGCCAGGCACCCGGAGGGCCAGGCATCCCCTCTGTCCCCACCCTCCTGCCTCCTGTCTCCAAACCTCTCCTCTTCATCGTCCTCGTCACCCATGGCATCGTCAATGGCATCGTTCATCATCTCCTCCTTCATGTCCATAATCTCCGCCTGCCGCTCGAACTCCATCATGATCTTCTGGATCTGGGGCAACTTCAGCTGGAAGTGGGAGGAGGGTGAGTCTGGCCCCTGAGGTTAGCAGGGGTAGGGAGGGGGATCGGGAGAGGCGCACCTGTCTGTTCATGGTGCCCATGGCCTTGGTGACGCCCTTCATGGCTTGTGCCATTGAGTTGTTAGACTTGAGTGTCTGGATCTTGAGGGACACAGCTTGGATGTTGGCCCGCATCAACACAAACTTGCGCACGTACCGCCTTGTGCGCACCAGGTCTCTTGCCATGATACGCACAGCGTCCTGCGAGGGGACAGAGGTGGCAGGGAGCCAGCCTTGGGAGTGTGCTCACTGCCACTCCACCATGCCCACTGAGGCTTTCAGGGGCTCCTATGTGCCTGCTCCCACTGGCCACTGTTCCCTCTCGCCCTCATGCCTCTTGGGTCACCACTGCACAGACTCCTCCGCGGCCTTCTCATCTCTGCTCCAGAAATGAGAGGAAGAAAGGTGGGGCCGCCCTTGAGGGGTCCTTTTCTCTCCATGTCTATAGAGTCAACACCCATTCCTGAATTTCTCTCCTGGCCAAAGAATGTGTGTCTCCCTCCACCTCACACAGGCCCTCACCTCAAGTACAGGATCCTGATTCACACACGAACACTTCCAAACCTCACCTTTTCACTTCCTCCCCAGAGCTCTTCCTTGCTTTGCCCATCCCAGGAAATGGCGCCTCAACCCAGCTGCTCAGGCCAAAACTCTGTCGCCCATCAAAGGTGCTGCTCCCCAGCGGTTCAGGCTGTGCCCATCTCTCTGCTCACTGGCCCCCAGGGCCAGTGCATTCCATGCCACGTGGGCTCCCACTGTGGCCCACGATTCCAAGTGGTCTGGCCCACATCCACTCCTCTGAGCTCACCCATCACTCTCTCATGGAGCATCTGCTGTTCTATCTGACACACTTGCTGTTCTATCTGACACACTTGCCACTTGGATCTTCACGGGCTCACTCTCTTCCTTACTCAACGTTTGGCTCTGTTACCACCTCCACAGAGGCAGCCTTTTGGACCCTGAAACTAGGGAAAGCCCCACTCAACCCTTCATTTCCCTAGAAGCACCTCCCTGTTGGTGCTCAGCATGTCCAGTTTGCTGCAGCCCCAGTGTCTGAACAAGCAACAGCACTGGCCTGTGTCCCAGGCTGTGCCCAATCGAGCTTACCATCTGGCCCTGCTTGGCCATTTTCTTGATGTCTGCAATGATTTTCTTCTCCTGGGTCTCTAGCTTCTGTCGCTCACGGTCCAGCTCTCGCATGGCGCGGTTCAGGGCGCGCTGGTTCTGCCGCAGCAGCTCCTCCGGCGTCTTCCGGCGCCCAAATAGCAGGTCCATGGCCGCAGGAGCCCACCGGTAGGACTGGGGCAAGTGTGAAGCCTTACTGCAGAGTGGTGTGAGGCCCAAAACGAGGGCATGAGGCAGAGCTGGGGTCACACTGTGTATGGGCAGGGACAGATGGGGGCTCCCAAAATGGAAAGGGCCGAGCAGGGAGAAAAGGCGTGAATGGAAGGCCAAAAGAGTGGAGTCTGGAACTTGGGTAGCCCCAGGGACATGAGTGGGGACAACGTGCCCACCCCAACCCCTCCTCCATCACAGTGCCCCCACAGAGGTTCAAGGCTTCCACCTCGTCCTGCAGACCCTGCGATGAGGCCCTAGCGTGTTCGGTGGACTGAGACTGGAGATGGCCGTGTGTGGGCTGACGGGGGTAGGGGGCACTTGGAACCCTGAGCGCCAAGGACAGGGCACTTGAGAGGGTCCCTGACAGGAGGAGGTGGAGGCTGCGAGTGCTAGAAACAGGGTGGATGGGGGCGGCCCTGAAGCTGACAGCGTATGCATGGAATTCGGTTTGGGGCGGGGGTCCTAAATGCTGAGGGAATCTGGGCGCGGAGAATAAGGTTGGGGGGCGTTGCGGACTCCTGTACAGAGGGAGGGATGCTAAGTGTTGGGGTGCCTTGTTCACGCAGGAAAGCCTGGGGGGGCCATTCGGGGTGTTGACCACTGAAGGCAAGACAGCATGGGGTCCTCTGATGATAAGGCCGGGTCCCAGAGAGGGGCGAGGCCCTCGTACGCCGCCACCCACGCGTCCACCCAGGGCCCGCACCCCAGTAGGGGCCACTCACCGGAGTTGCGACAGGGACTCGCTTCCGTTTCCGGGTCACGCTCTTCTCGCTGGGAGCCCCGGAGCGCCCACCAACAGACCCTCGGTTCTGTCGCGTCGGCGGTCGCCGCCGTTTCCGGATTAAACCACCTGACGTCACACGCCCCGCCGGCGCCCGGAATGCTGGGCGGGGACAACAGCGCGCGTGCGCACGCGCCGGGGACCAGACCGGCCCCAGGCGCATGCGCACCAGCTTCCGTGTCCCTGCCGCAGACTCGGTGTTCCACAGGTTCAAGTCCAGCCTGAGGGAGCCGAGCCACGGCCGGAGTCCTGGTCCTTGTGGGGTTGGCGCCCTTCCGGGCAGCCACCCGGAGGCCCTGCACCCCACCACGTTACCCACTGTAGGGCCCAGCTCATCTCAGGGACCCAGAACTCTCGCTGATGTTTCTGGACCTCAGGCACCCGGTGGCACCAGACAGCGTTCTCCTCGTCAGGCCCTCCCATGGCAGAAGGGGGCAGAACAGGAGATGGTGCGGACTTTCTTGTATGTTGGCTTACTGGCCACGAAGTCTGTGGTTACTGGATCCTGCCCCTCCTTTGTTCCGGAGTGGGATTCATCCCACCCTGCCCGAGGCCTGGGGCTTGGTCCCCTCACGACTCCCAGGGCTGCCCCAGGCACTGGGCAGCCTGCTGATGCGGGGGCGGGGGGGGGCCCCCTAACGCCACCTGTGATCACACAACTCCCACCGCGCTTGCTGCAGGAGCCCTGGTGGACATCACCTGCCCCTCCCACCCCACAAAAGGAAGAGGCAGAGGCCATGCAGTAACATTCCCCTTTAATAGCCTGGCGGGACCTCCAGTGGTGCAGGGGTGGGGTGCTGGGTGCCCAGCCACCCTTGGCCTCCCACCCCAGAGCCCAGATTAGGGGGGCTGGACAGCACCCAGCGTGGGGCTAGACAAGCCAATTCATTTCCCATCGCTGAGCGGGTCGGGGGAGGCAGCGCCGACCTCAATCACATGGTGGTTTAAAAAAAAAAAAAAAACTAGGAGCGGGTGGCAGGGAGGGGTGGCAGGTCAGGGCATGGGATTCCCCCACCGGCTGCCCCATGCCCCCCCCCACCTGTGGCCCCCAATAAATATTTGCAGGGGACGCCGGGGCTGGTGGCCCTGGCAGGGGTGTGTATGCGCCAACCCTATTTCAGGCAGCGCTCGAAGTAGGTGGAGCCAATATAGCCACCCCGCATGGAGCGCTGCACGTTCTGCTCAAACAGCCTCCGGTTGTTCTGCAGGACCTCGGCGGCTTCCTTGTTCAGTGGGTCTTCAGGGTTGGGCTCCTGTGGCCGGTATGGGTGGGGGTCAACAAGCCCAAGGGGCAGAAGTCCAACCTCCCCCAGCCCCAGCGCCCCCGCCCCTACTCACCAAGAAGAGATACTGCAGGCCATAAATTATGGAGTTTATCGTAAGGACTGGCTTCCAGTCCTCTCTGTGGGCAGAGAACATCATGATCAGGGGCTGGTGAGTGGGAAGCCGCCAGAGGCCCTGCTGGGACCGGACAGATCAGGCCCAGGGCACGGGACAGTGCGGATGGGAGAAGCTAGCAGGAGGGTGCAGAGAAGGACAGACCATGGAGAAAGCCAAGGTCAAGCCACGAGGAAGAAAATGTGGAGATGAAGAGACAGAGGAACACGCACCACAAGGGGTAAGGAATGGACAGAGACTGGTGTAGTGCAAGGCCATGAAGGGTGCCTGGCAGGCAGGGCTGGGGGGAGCTGTGGAGGGCTAGTGCCCTCACCTGAGAATGTTGAGGCAGACGTTGCCCTCGAGGTCAATGTTGGGGTGATAAACCATCGTCTCACACTTCACCTTGGGGGGGTCATGCGGGTAACCCTGGCCCACCTGGCTCCAGGAAAAGAGAGGGGAGGTGGATAGGTGCCCCAGCAGTGCCTGGCCGGGGCCTCAGCTGTTGCTTCCTCAGCCCAGGGAGCCACCCCGGCCCACCGAGACTCACCTTAAAACTGAACACAAACTTCCCGCTCTTGTAGAAGCCCTGTGAAGGAAGAAAAGAGGAGCTGGGATCCCATCCAGCAAGGCCTGGCAGGTGAACCAGGTATCCCTACTTGAGGTGGGGCCACCCGCCGTGCCTGGGAGTCCAGCTGAGTGTGCCCTCACCTCATCAGGACAGATAACCAGCTTGAAGTTGAGGAGGTCGTCTGGATCTGAGAAGCTGATGTCGCACGTCTTGGGCAGATTCAGCTCGTTTATGTCTAGGTGTTCACAGCAGAAAAGGGAAACAGAGAGAAAGAAAGAGGGAGAGAGAGGAGGGTGTTCAGAGCAGGTGCAGGTGCCAGCAGAGCCTCCATAGCCTCCTCCAGGACCCCAGCTTTGTCCTGGGCAGTGGGACACATCCCCAACCCTCTCCCTGCTCTTTCTGCTCCCCAGTCTCCAGGCAGGCTCTTCTGGATCTACAGAACACCACAAACACACATGTTCAATTGTGACTGTGCTTGAGCTCCTGGCCCAGGGTAAGTTCCAACTCTTCTGAATCCACAGCCCTAAGTCCCAGCACCCAACAGCTGGGTCCCCCCGCAACCCAGCTCCTAAATGCCCCCACTCCCATGTGCCCTCCAAGAGCCTCTGACTACCCCACACCCAGGATCCCTGGCCATAACCCCCACCTTCTAGAGGAGTCCCCAATTATCTGCCCAAACTTAAAGACCTTTTTCCCCCTCCACACCCTAAATCATCCCCCCACCAATCCCTGGTCCCCAAGATCCATATACTCCTCTTTCTGCCTATCATCCCAAACCCAGGTTCCCATCTGACCCCCAGATCTGTTAGTTCCCAGCCCTCCTACCTTACACTGTTCTGACTATAAGATTTCCAGCATCTCCAGCACCATGGTCTAAACCCAACTCTACTCCTATCTCTAATCTCTGGCACCCACTGTCCCTCCCTCCTCCTCCTGTCACCCTAAACCCCAAATTGCCATGTGACGCCCCCCCCAGACTCACGAAACCCAGGCCCCAGAACGTACTTCACCATGCCTGACTCTGATTCCCACTGACCCCAGCATAAAACACTAAATCTCCCACTCGGATCTTCAATCCTCGGCCCCCACTATCCATATCTCCTCTGCCTTTCACCCAGGTTCCCGTCTGACCCCGCAGACTCTCGAGTTCCCGGTCCCCCCACTACACTGCCACCCTCAGATTCTCAGTCCCTAATATCAGACATCTGGCTTTCCAAATACCTTCAGTGCCCCATCCTCGGCCCCGCATCTCTGACCACTTCAGTGACTATTACTCCACCCCTGATCCCTCAATCCCCAGGCCCTGATCTCCGATCCCCACATCCGCGGCCCCCCCATTTCTGACACCTCTGACCCCTGGCGACCGCATTACCCCAAGCCAGGCCCTGACCTCCGACCTCCACCCCCATCCCGACTCCTTACCCTTCTGGATCCGCAGCTGCGCCGCCGACGCCTTCTTGCTGCTGCCCTTGGTGCCGCCCGCCGACTCCTCCTCCTTCTTCTGCTGCTTCAGCGAGAACAGCTTGATCATCCTGCCGCCGCCGCCGCTGCCGCCCCTGCGGGGCCCGGGACCCCGGCCACCCGGCCCCCCGCCTCCGCCGCCCTTGCCGCCTCCGCCACTCGGACCCGCCGCCGCGGCCTCTTCGGCTGCTGCCGCCGCCCTCCCGGCCTGCCGCGCCGCTCCGCGCCCACCGCGCGGCCCGCGTCGGCTCCCGTAGTCGGCTCCGGCCTGGCCCGGCGCCTCGGGCTCACTCGGCAGCACTCGGGCCCACTCGGCTGTTCTCGTGTCCGCTCGGCCCCGCCCCCACCCGCCGCTCCCTCCTCCCCCTCGCCCGCCCCGGTGTCCTCAGGCCCAGCGGCGGCTGCGGACGCGGGGTCCTCAGGCCGCGCCACTGGCCCGTTCACTCGCTCCCTTCCCGAGGGGGTTGCGGCTCGGGTCGGAAGAGGGAGGCGGGGGCTGCGGTGGCGACGGCCGTGTACTGGAGGAGGGTCGGCTTCCGCGGCAGCAACGGCTTCGGCGCGGAGGTCCGCAACGGCCTCGGGCGCCCCACCGCTTCGGATATTTCCGCCGCCTGCCCGCTTCGGCTCTTTCCGCCCGGCCTGCGCTGTGCGCCTGCGCAGCCGCCGACGCCACCGCCCCGCGTTGCTCCGCGATGGGACTTGGGGATCGGGCTCCTTCGGCTAGGCTCGAGTATTTCCGTTCGCGCAGGCCGGGCCGGCCGGTCACTTCCGGGGACGCCCGCGGGTCCAGGGAGTGGGGCGGTGTTGCCGCCATCTTTAAGTGGGGCAGATGCGGGCAGCTTCGCTTGCGGTCCAACCATTCCCACTTGCACTTGTGCAGACGGCGGCGTAGGCGGGCCAAACGAAGTACTTGGCCCCGGGGGTCACAGACTGAGGCTGGGTCAGGTCAGAGCCTGAGCAAGGCAGGGGCGTTGCCTAGAGGATGCGTGGTCCAGCACTTTCGGTGTCCCATCGCAAACCCAAAGAACCCTCTCGCAGAGAGTCTGGTTGAGGTAAACTAACAAATAAAACGTGTATTGTGTCAGAGAGTAGGAAGCACTGTGGAGGTTTACACAGGCTGACACACTTCGGAAGCGCAAAGTGGGGAGGGCCACGCTCTGCGCGGGTCTACAGTTCCAGCGGAGGTGCCCTACGACCTTCCGCCGGCTGCGCGTGAGATGTGGGCGGGGCCAATCTCCCCTCCAATCACGGCTCAGCGTGCCTCGGCGGGGCGGGAGGAAGCGGCGCGGAGCGGTTCTGCGATTTCAGGCTGTCACCAAGGGAACCGTCAGGCGGTGAGCGGTGCCGCGAGGGCTGGTTGGGGCGGGGGGCCGGGCCCGTGGGGGCGGCGGGGGCTCTGTCTCTCAGCCTGCCCGCGTCCGAATGAGGCTCCTGCCGCACGTCACATCCAGTCGCTGAGGCCACGTGCCGCCATCATACGGACCACCAAGGGAGAAGTAGTCGCGGCGGCCCAGTTGGGCCCGCGCTGGGGGTGGGCAGGCTCAGTCCATGGCCTCCTCTTGGCGAACGACCCCGGCCCCATCCTCACGCCAGAGAGTCGGCTCTACGCCTTCGGGTCTTGATTTGGCGTCCATCCCGGCCCCAGCCTCCTCAGAGGCCCTGCCCAGGTATCCTCGGCGTCTTTGGGCTCCGTGGACTGATCCCAGTGGTGTCTGTGCAGCCGCTCCCCCTTTTGCCCCTTTCCATTCTCTTTCCACCATCCCACACGCCCCTCTTCAGCCCTGTAGTTGTCCTAGCTTCACACTCCCAGCTTCGTTGACTCCCCTGAGAGCTGAGTGCTGGAGAGGCGCCGGAGTGAGGATGGGAGATCAGAAGCTGCAAACGGCTCAGGTTTGGGGCTGACAAGATTGCAACCATCCCAGGGTTCTCAGGCTTCAGACATGGCTGGTCCTGGGACCCAGAGGGCTCTTCCAGACTCAATTTCCCTCTCCCTCTCCGTTCTTCTCATCCGCTCTGCTCTTGCTAATTATTTATTTTTGTACAGGACGTGAGGGTTGATGACCGTACTGTGATTTCCAGCCAAAGTCTCAGGGGTGGTTTCTATTGGCCAGCCTGGTTCATGTGCCCATCCCCAGGCCAGTTGCTGAGGCCCTTCCGCTAAGGTCCCATCTGGGGATGGGGAATTAGTTCCCTGGAGAGGACTAGCCAAAGCTTGACTCACATGATCTCTGATCTTGTGGCTTCCCCACCGTCCAGTGGGGGAAGACTTGACCATGCAACAGAATGCTAGGCAAAGGGGGCCATGGTTTCTGGACCAGGGAGGAGGGGATGGCCTCATCCCCCTCATCCCCTCAACGCAGGGGGCTGGGTTGGAAGTGGTGCAGCTAAGCTGTATATTCCTTGTCACCTTCGTGGCCCCCACTCAAGTGGCAGAGAGGCACAGGTGGTTTTGGTGGCAAAGGTGCCTGTGGCCCTTGGGCCTGCAGCCTCTTAGGATGCAACCTAGGGCTTAGCGCATGCAGAGGTCCTGAGGGAAGCTGGGGCCAGTGCCTTGGAGGGACTGGGCAGAACGTGGCGGGTGAGTTGTGAGGGTGGAAGTGCACGTAGGGTTGTTAGCGTAGCCTCTGGGAGCTGACACTGGGAAGAAAGGGTCTGTTTGGGGAACGAGGGAGCAGGAGTAGGCAGGGAAGAGAGGCTGGGTGCCATGGGCCTCCAGGCTGGAGATGGACGGCTGGGATCAGAACAGTGCTGGGGGGTGGAGAGAAGTGGATAGATTCGGGAGGCTGGGCTTCTGGTGAGAATAATTGGATGGACGTGGCATGGGGAGGCTGGGCTTGAGAGTGAACAATATGGGCTCGGGTACAGACAGTCCAGGGACAGGCTGGCTGGGCACTGTTGTAGCTTTCTTAGATGACCAGTACTTAGGTATTCGTCTCCTGGGTTCCTCATATGGCTCTGGCCAAGTGGGGCGAAGTGGTCAT
Organism: Aethalodelphis obliquidens; assembly: GCF_003676395.1. Classification (NCBI taxonomy): domain Eukaryota; kingdom Metazoa; phylum Chordata; class Mammalia; order Artiodactyla; family Delphinidae; genus Aethalodelphis; species Aethalodelphis obliquidens. The sequence goes on along the minus strand of NW_020838057.1, from coordinate 138,861 downwards.
TCTGTCCAAGCCCTCAGCCCTTGATGATAGTATGGTAACACTTGGGTTCTCGACCTGCAGCCACATGACTGGATTGCAAAGGTGTGCCTGACCAGCTGCAGAAATGACCTTTCATGGGTGGCCCTCACATAGCTGTTCATGTTGACTTCTTCTCAGAGGGTTGTTTTGGCAGGTGGGTCCATGGACTTCTCAAGGCTTCGGGTGTGGGGCCCTGGCCGGATGTCTCCATGCTTTTCATGTTTGCTGTAATTTTTCTTGTGTGGAATTTCATGTTTTTATGTAGTTGTGTCTGCATAGATTTCCCTTCATGATTAACACGAAGATGATCAAAGATGAGAGCTTTCTTGTTTTCTTTGTTTCAGATTATAAAAGTCATACAAATTGTAAAAAAAATATATATATATATAAGCCATGTTACAGGATTTATAAAGTTCGGCAACATTCCTCCAACCTGAGACCACTGGCTACCTCAGTGTTCATTCATGTGCCTTCCCTGATCTGATTCTCCCAGCCCCTCCCTGCCTTCCTCTCCCCTCTGATTCTACAGATTCTAGACCAGGTTTCCTAGAATCCCCTTTGTGATCAGAGAGAACCGTGAGTGCTGTCAGAGGGTCCGGGGACGCCCCACCCCTGACTGTGCCACACAGGAGTGCCCCTGCATGGGGGGGCTGCTGACTTTGCCAGACGCAGTAGATGCCAGAGTGGCTCTGGTCTTGGCTAGGGCTAGACTAGCGGGGAGGTGGGGAAAAGAGAGGAATGGGGGAGGGGAGGAAGGGGGGCTGAGGCAGGGAGCATGCCTTCTCTAGCATGTCTGTAGGAAGCCTCTGGCCCGGGCTGGCTTGTCTTTCCCTGATACCAGGGCCCAAGTCTTGAGGGGATCAGGGTCACTCAAAGTGGCAGGGGCGAGTCCAGCTGCACTTCTGGAAGAAGCTTGGACATACAGGCCTAGAAGGGCTGTTCTGGAACCTCTAGGCCAAGGGCAGGCTGACACCCTCCTAGAGTGGGGTTTAAGTCCCAAGCCAGACCCTGCTGCATGAAGATGCCCTCTTTGGAACTGCCTTTCTCCATTGTCTCTGGCACTTACAGCACCCATGGGTGGAATGGGGGACTGTGTCAAGGCCTGAACAATAGGATGGAAGGGGAAGATAGGGCAAAAGAAGCAGTGGCACAGGAAGAGGTTGGAGGGTTCCAGAGACACCGGCCCTCAAGTCTGCAGGACACTGAACTGGAACTGGCAGTATCTGTCCATCTTCATGAAAGCCGCTGCCAGCTGTGCTTCCTGTGACTAGTTACTGAACACACGATAGATACCTCCCACTGTGCGGGAGCCCTTAGGGGCTGTGCGTGGGGCCAGGGAGGGAGGAGAATGGTGCATGATGGCAACGATCACCAGAGGGCTGGGGAACTGGCCTGGGGCTTGCAGCCACCTGCGGGTCTCGGACTGGCTGGAGTCTGCGGGGAACAGAGGAAAGCCTTGAAAGAATATGGATTCCCAGGTAAAGCCTTGTAGCTTTTACACCTAAGAAATGGCTCCCTAGGTTTAAAGTTTCATAAACACATATCCTCAGGCCGGCTCTGGCATGCTGGACACCAGTTTGATACTTCAGCACCTGATGATACTGGCTGCCAGTCCACGTCCTCATCTGGCAGTTGGCTTGGCCGGCAGACGTGTGGGTCGAAGGGAACGTGGGCAAATAGTACAGGAGCCGTGGTGCAAGGAGGGCACCCCACAGATGTGGCCAGGCTCTGCTAGGGGCCACATCTGCAGGGGGCTCTGGCTCTTACAGGAATCATGTGGTTGCAAAGAAAGTGGTGGACCTGTGGGGTGGGCAGAGAGGGACCCAGGCAAGTGGGGAGGAACTGAATTGGTGCAGACCCAGACGCAGGTTCCGTGTACTGTTTATTGAGCACCTACTGGTCACCGGGCCCTAAGAGGGCTGGCTTGTACCCACGTGATCACAGGCCTCACAGCATCCCCGCGAGGTAGGTGTTCTGCAGCCCCCCCCCCCCCCCCCCCCCCCCCGCACGAAGGAACGAGGTGAGGGCGGAGAGTGGGTGCAGCGCGCACTGGCTACTCTGCACTGTGGACGCGCTGATGCTGGATGAGCTTGGTGCTCTGGTGGAAGCAGCGGCCACAGTCCTGGCAGGCAAAGGGCTTCTCGCGCCGGTGGGTGCGCAGATGCTGCGTGAGCGTGGGCCGCTGGCGGAAGGCTTTGCCGCACTCGGGGCATGCGTACGGCCGCTCGCCCGTGTGGATGCGCCGGTGCTGCGTGAGGTTGGCGTGCTGCCGGAAGCTCTGGCCGCACTCCGGGCAGGCGAAGGGCCGCTCGCCTGTGTGGATGCGCTGGTGCTCGGTGAGCCGCGAGACTTGCGTGAAGCCCAGGCCACACTCGCTGCAGTGGTAGGGCTTCTCGCCGGTGTGCGTCCGCTGATGGCGAGTGAGCTTCAGACGCTGGCTGAAGCGCTGGCCGCACTCAGGGCAGGCGAAGGGCTTTTCCCCCGTGTGCACGCGCAGGTGCTGCGTGAGCGTCGGCCGCTGGCGGAAGGCCTTGCCGCACTCCGCGCAGGCGAAGGGCCGCTCGCCCGTGTGGATGCGCCGGTGCTGCGTGAGGTTGGAGCGCTGCCGGAAGCTCTGGCCGCACTCAGCGCAGGCGAAGGGCCGCTCGCCGCTGTGCACGCGCCGGTGCTGCAGCAACACCGAACGGCGGCCGAAGCGCTCACCGCACTCCACGCAGCCGAAAGACTTGTCGCCTGTGTGCACCGCCTGGTGCTCCAGCAGCACGGCGCGCCGTGCGAAGCTCTCGCGGCACTCGCTGCACGGGAAGGGGCCTGGGGGCTCCGGCGCGCCAGGAGGCGCCGGGGGTGCCGCGCCGGGGCCCGGAGGGTCGCCGTGGATACGCTGGTGCTGCAGCAGGTTGGAGCGCTGCCGGAAGCTCTGGCCGCACTCGGCGCAGCGGAAGGGCTGCTCGCCCGTGTGCACGCGCCGGTGCTCCTCCAGGCGCGCGCTGCGTACGAAGCCTTGGCCGCAGTCGCCGCACACGAACGGCCGCTCCTCGGTGTGCGTGAGCTGATGGCGCAGCAGGTGCGAGCTGCGGCTGAAGCTGCGGCCGCATTCGCCGCACACGAACGGCCGCTCTCCCGTGTGTATCTTCTGGTGCCTCAGCAGGTTGCTGCGTTGGCTGAACACCTTCCCGCACACGTCGCAGCGGCCACCTCGCACGGCTCCGGCGCCTGTGCTGGGGCGACCTCGACCCCGGCTCCGGCCCCTGGCGGCACGCCAGCGAGCGGCGGCCAGCCCGGGGCCCACGCCCTGGCGGGGATCGTACGTGGGGTCCTGCTCACCTCCCGGGTCGCTGGAGAGCACCAGCGCGTGTGAGAAGCCACCTTCGAGGGAGGGTGACTCGAGTCGGCCCGTGAGGCTGGCCACGCCGAGGTCCCAGGGGAGGTGGATGTGGGGGCTCACAGTGTCTGGGCCAGCAGAGATACTGTCCATCTGGAGTGTAAACCCTGCATTGCAGAAGGGGATCCACTCATTCATGACAGAGAACCCACTTGTGCCCAGAGCCACTCCAGCCCTGCAGAAACGGTGCGAACTAGAGCGACCTGAAACTGACCAAGGAGGCAGACAGAAGTGACGTGGGCAGGGGCAGGGGTTGTATCTGTGCAGGCTTCCCTAAGGAGGTGACAATAGGACAGACCCTTGCAGGAGGTGGAAGACTGAAAAGCTGGGGACAGGCCCTCCAGGTCTGACTTAAGTTTGTAAAAACCGCCTTTCTGGAAGGGCTGTAGGGCAAAGGTGGGGCAGGTGGCCCTTGCACTGTCCGGGTGGGTGATGATGGTTTCCACAAATGCAGAGCTGTGGGTGGGTCTGAGGGAGGCTGGAAGTGGAGCCAACAGGAAGGGAATAGGGCAGGGGACAGAGGCAGGGAATGCAGGCAACCAGGACTTTTGTCTGCCGTGCCTTCCTTGAGATGCCACGGGACTCCCGAGGGACAGAGGGCACGCACAGGCTGTGGGGCACAGGAGTCGGGCCCAGTCTGCCGGGAAAGGTGAACACGGGTGCCGTGGTGTGTACATGGCCTATGGAGTCCTGGGCCTGCATGTGATCAGACAGTGGTGGGTGTCTGCGGATAAAAGGAGCAGGTTCCAGCCACGCTGTGAGCACTCCATCATTAGATGTTGGGGAAGGGAGGCGATGTGAGCACAGGCAACGGAGAAGAAGGAAGTTAAAGCAAGGAGCCTGGGAGACCAGCAGGGGCTTCAGTAGGTGACAGAAGACCTATCAGATGCCAAAGAAAACTCAGAAAAATTATACTGTGTCAGAGGAAATCACCTGTGCACAGCAAAAAGCCTCCGAGTCAAAAGACGAGTGACGAACTGCGAACTCTCCAGAGGCAAGGGACTAAGTAACCAGAGTAAGGTGCGCCGGTCAATCAGCAAGAAAGACGGACAGCCTGACAAACGCGGGGAAAGGGCAGGAAAAGGAAGGCAATGTCACGGACGCTTAAATTCCGTGAAATATGCTCAGGCGCCTCCTAGGAAGCAAAGTGCGTATTAGCGCCGTGCTCGTTACCGTCTCCACAGCCTAACTCCAGGAACCCAAGCGTTCGTGTGCACCGCTCGCCAGCATAAACAGAAGCCAGTGTGGCAAAGGGCATCAGAATGTCCAATTTCCCACCCTCTGATCCAACAGTTCCACGTCTAGGTACTTCTCCACCAGTTGTGTTCCCCCTGTGTGAAATGGTCGGTGTAGGAGGTTTCTCAGTTCTCACTGAAAAGTAACCCAAAGGAATGTCAGTAGGGGCCTGGATGGATAAACAAGTGTGTCCACGGTGAGCCCCAGTGGGCTCTATGCAGCTGTCCAAAGAGGAGGGCGCTCGCTGCTGTGTGTTCAAGTGGGAAGATGCACGAAAAATGTCAGGCGTGGAACAGTGTGAAAATTAAGCATCCACGTGTGTTTTAAAAACGGGAAATGAGTATGCACCTGAATTTGTGTTTGTTCTTCTATGCAGAGAATCTTTCTGGAAGTACGCACAAAAAACCGGTGATGTTGGCTGTTGGGGTGCAGGACCATGTGATACAGGCAGGAGAGGGGCATTCCACTGTATACTCCCTTGTGCTTTCTGAATTTTCTAACACGTGAATGTCCTAGCAATTCAAACCGTTCTCCTGATAAAAGCACTGGCTGCACAGAAGATGTTCGGTTGAGGGCAAGGGGAGCAGCCAGGAGACCTTATGGGGAGGCCAAGGTGGCTGAGGTGAGCTGTGGTTGTCTGGGGAAGAGTGCAGCCTGAGGAAAGAATGGGGCCGCAGAGAAAGAACCCGCCAAGGAGCCTGGGGTGGAACTGCCGGTGTGGCTGGAGAGAGCAGAGAGACTGTGGGGCTGTGGGCTGAGAGAAGCAGGTCCAGGCTGGAGTGTCAGCTACACAGCATGAGGCAAGCCTGGCCAGCCAGCTGAAGACTGAAACAGCAGAAGGGGCATGTATCACATGCTACTCTCTCAGCTTCAACATGCGCAACTGACAGACAGAACATAAGAAAAGAGCTTTCAAAATACGTGGGGCAGCTCCAAAGCAAGAAAGGACGGTGAGACTCAGGAATCCAGAGCCTGGTGCATGGTGCTCTACAGTGCCAAGGCTGTGGAGACTGAGGATGAGAGCCAGGCTCTGTCATGAAGTTGGGGGTTGAGGACATAGCCTGGGTGAGCCCAGTCCATCCATGGACCTTTTGCTTTCAGTGAGGCCACAGAGGTATCTCCACTGAATGGCTAAGGGCCCAGATGAGCCTTCCAGTTGAGTTATGATGGACCCTGTGGCAGTCCCTCACCCAGGATGATGCTTAGGGCAGGGACAAACAAGAAGCCCCCAGAGCTGAGCAGGGCAGGCTGTCCACGTGCACCCAGTGGGAGCATTCACACCCAAGGAAACCAAGCTAACTAACAAGGCCGGAAATAACATAAGGTACTTGCGAATTCTCAAAGGATGGATCAGTATCCACAAAACAAGGACGCTATGAAAAAAGAATGAGTTTGGATCCTTGTTGATAAAAAACAGCAAATGGGGACTTCTGGGGAATAATGGTATCTATTTAAATTTGTTTCATTGTGCAACAACATTAAAAACCACCATAAAGGTTTTGTTTTATTCTTTCAAGGCATAAAATCTACAGGGATGAAGAGAAGAAGAGAGGAAACAAACAAATCCCTGATATTTTCTACTCTGGAAAGCAAAATGGGCAAATGGTAACTGTACAGCAGACTGGAGAAGGCGAATAGTAAGTCAGCAGTGGGGAAGACTGAAAGAAATCAACCCGTTTTACCGCAGACGTTGAAAAGTTCAGGAGCTGGAGGTACCAGGTACCTCTGGCCACGCAGGTGAAGGGGCAGGGGCACTGGGCGGGCTGGGGAAGCTGTTTCAGAAGCTGAAGCTGAAGCTGGGCAGGGCTACTGCAGGGAACAGCCCTGGGTCTGTCTGCACAGAATTCTGAGGAAGCGGTGGGCAGTGCTGTAGCTGTGACTTTTGGACCTCCTCTCACTTCCTGGCAAAGGGCTGGGTTGAGGGCGGGAGAGGACCCTGAGGGAGTCAAGGGAGTTAAGGGAAGTCACACTGGGCGCCGCGACGCTAGCCTCTCTCCCGGGATGCTGGCAAGAGGCTAGGAGTGCCTTCTTAGAACACTCAGAGGAGAGAACTGAAGATCCTCACAGCAGGGGTACCTTCAAGCAGCCCAGCCAGACTGCCCTACGACTGCTTCAGTGGCATCCACTCATGCTCCACCCACCCACTCACGTTTCCCAAGAAGTGAGTCTCCTTGGGGAGTGAACCCCTCACCCTCCCCTTCCAGCCCTGATTTGTTGTCCTGGCCGATAAGACCCTCACCCATCTGCTCAGAGCTGCCGGAGGGACCAGAGACCACACTGGGAGAAGAAAGCTTAAAAAACAAGTTATCGTTATCCTCAGAGAAATAAGGAAAGATGTTACAACTGTAAGAATAACAGAAAGTGGTTAAAAAAAATGAACGATCAGGGAAAGAAGACACTCCTGGAAATTAAAACTCTGCTAGCAGATATGCAAATCTCAAAGGAGGGTCTGGAGGCTATAACTGAAGACATTTTCTGGAAAACAGAGCAGAAAGAAAGGGATGGGGAAATCGCAGTGAAGAGAACATTGGAGGATCTGTCCTAGAGTCCAATAACCAAGTAACAGGCATTCCAGAAACAAGAGAACAGAACAGTGGAGGGGAAGGAAATCAAAGAAACAATGCAAGCCAGTTTCCCACAGCTGAGAAATGTGAATTTCAAATTTTAAGGGCTCACCAACAGTGGTGCTAAAAAATGTTTTGACCCGGTTTCACAGCAATTAAAAAAAAAATGTTTTGAGAGAGAGTTAATAAAAAGAATTCTTCAGCCAAAATTCAGTGTAATACAAATGTGTTTCAGATATGGACCATAGCTCAGAACTTTACTTCCCACACCAGAGTTCACAGGAAGGTTCACCAGAACAAGGGGGTGGGACTTCGCGGGTGGCACAGTGGTTAAGAATCCGCTTGCCAATGCAGGGGACACGGGTTTGATCCCTGGTCCGGGAAGATGCACATGCTACGGAGCAACGATGCCCGTGTGCCACAACTACTCAGCCTGCGCTCTAGAGCCCGCGAACCACAACTACTGAGCCCGCGTGCTACAACTACTGAAGCCCATGTGCCTAGAGCCCGTGCTCCGCAACAAGAGAAGCCTCTGCAATGAGAAGCCCGCCCACAGCAACAAAGAGCAGCCCCCGCTTGCCGCAACTAGAGAAAGCCCGCACGCAGGAACGAAGACCCAACGCAGCCAAAAAAATAAAATAAATAACGAGGGAGTAAACCAACGTAGAGAAGGGGTCCAGGGAACAGGGAGCCTGGCCGACGGCAGACCATTGTAGGCTGCGTGGCTGAGGTGGACAGCACAGGGCATCTGGCCTGAGAGCAGGGAACCGCTCTGTCTTGCCCAGTCCCCACCCTGTGTCAAGGTCCCCCCTGTCTGCCTACCCTGTGTACTGACTGCTGTCCCTCTCTGCCCCGCCCCCCAATCAGTGGGATGCAAGCCCAGAACCCGGGGGCCATCCAGGGTGCCGGGGCTGGGAGCGGACATGGGGAGCACAAGTCCTGCTCTCAGGAGGTTTTACTGGGGGCGGGGAGCAGCAGCTGGAGGGGCCATGAGGTTAGTGGGGGGGCTTGGCTCTCGCGGGCAGGAGATGCTAAAGCAGGTTGAACGCTGCAGGCGATGGAGGAGCTCGGGGAATGCCGGAGTAAGGGGCCCATCTGAGCAGGGCCAGGAGTGGGATGGTCCGGGGTGGTGCTGCCCGTGTGGAGGGCCCCATATAACTCACCCGGGGAGAAGATGCTCCCAGCTTCCTCCTGCCACAGGGCCTCAGGGTGCTCCGTCCATGAGGACCCCTCAGGCCCAGTCTCACTATGGGGAGAGGCCTGGTCCAGCGCCACGCCACAGCCCTGAAACCACAGTGGTCACTGCTCGCCTGTGTCTGGCTAGGCCCAGGGAGGGACCTACCCAACCCCCACCCACTGAGGCTCCCAGAGCAGGGGCTCACCTGGGCCTCCTCAGGTAGGACAGTGGAAGTGGCCTCCTGGGGGTTGGTTAGAGGCCCAGAGTCCAGAAGCTCTGGAGAGGAAGGGTGGGGTCAGGCAGCTCCAGGGGCTCCCCACCCTGCTGCCCTCTTCAGTGGTGTGCCAGGTGCTGGGGTCCAGATGGGGCAAGAGCCGGGTGTAGACTTGGGGCTGGGCATGTCAAGGGGGCTCTAAGTGTCCACACAGGAATGGCAGAGAGTGTGGGTGGGCATGTCTGACACTTGTCTGGGAGGCGGATGAGAGAAGGGAATGCTCCCCAGCACTTTGGGGTCCTCCCTCCGCTGTGCCCACTCATACTCCAGCCTTCTGTCTGCTCTCGAGCAATCGGCTAATGTCCCCCAATGGATCTCCTCAGGGAGTGAACCCCACATGCCTCCCACACCAGGAAACCCCAATAGTCAGCTCCATGCCAGCTGAGAACATGGAAGGAACCACAGTGGTGACAGTCGGGCTTGGCACGTGAGGGATAATGACGGCCACTGGCTGGGCGGGATGTGGGGACCGCCAATGCATGGGCACGTTACCTACCCTCACCTGGATCCTCTGTAACCCCAGGCTCCTCTTTCACCCATAGGCCCAGTGACGACTCCTGTGTGGCCCCACGGGGCATCTCAAGTCCAGGTTCTGGAGTCCGAGGTGTGATTTGAGGGAGGGGCTGGAAGTCGGAGGGCTCCATCTTCTCTGATAGCACCTCCTGGCCTTGCACCTGGACTGTGACCTGGGGAGGTGCCCCCCACCATCAGGAGCTCAGGTAGGGAGTTCATGGGCATCCACCCTATCTTGGGACCCCAGGGGTCCTGACTGACTAGGTCCTCTAAGGACCCATGTCCACCAGGGACAGAGCAAGGAGCAAAGGGACCACCTGCAGTTGCTCTCCTGCTGCTGACACCCACCCTCTCTCCCCACCCTGCATCCCTTGTCCATGCCTCTAGGTGATGGAGGGATGGGCCAGTGATGCTGGCCCTGGAACCCCGTCTGCCCTCACACAGGGTCTGCTGCAGGTGACCACTTCCAAACCACAAGGGGCCAGTGTCTGGCTGAGCATAGCACCTCCCAGGAAGAGGCGGAGATGCATACTGTTCCAGCCCCGACCCCAGGGCCACTGACTCACCCATCTCCGGGGCCCTCCTGGCTCCCGGCGCAGGCCCTCGACCAGGGCAGCGGCCTCCTCAGGGCTGCCTGGCTGCTGTCCCCGCACGCGGGCCTGGATCTCGGGGGGCAGCGCGCCCAGGAACTGCTCCAGCACCAGCAGCTCCAGCATCTGCTCCTTGGAGTGCACCTCGGGCCGCAGCCACTGGCGGCAGAGTTCACGGAGCCGGGCCAGCGCCTCGCGGGGACCCACTGCCTCCTCATAGTGGAAGTGCCGGAAACGCTGTCGTGCAGCCTCTGGGCCGGGATCCCATGGGGCGGCTTCACCCTCCTCCTCAGACTCCTCCAGCTTCACCGTGATGGGCCCCTCATCTTCTGGGGGTGCGTGGCCCGGGGAGCCCAGAGCTGTGGGCCTCATTGGAAAGACCAGGCTGGAGCTCTGAGGCCAGTGTCTCTCCCTGGGGGAGGAATGGGATGAGGCTGCTGCGATGAGGACAGTGGTGACAAATGCTTATTGAGAGCCTACTGGATGCTGTGCTGTTGAATCCCGAGACCTGCCAAGTGGAAGGAGGATGAGGAAACTGAGGCACAGAGGCAGTCCCGTACCAAGGAGCTGTGGGGCTGGTGAGCCCTCGGTGAGCCTCTCTAGCTGGGCCTGTGCAGAGTCTCTGGTAGCCCCCTGTTCCTGGGCTGCTTCTTAGGCCCAGAAGGCACCTCGTCTCTCCCCCAAAGCCCATGCTTCTTCTACATGCACCACCTAACCCCTGCTCTGCATCCCTCTCTCTACCAGGTGAATGCCACCTACAACATCCACTGCCTAGGCATCTACACCACTACCACCCCTCCCCCACCAACGCCAGTCTATCACTGCAGCGTCCAGTCTCCCGCCTTGTCTCTCAGACCACTCCCCTCCCAGCGCGGTTTCACAGCGCAGCCTGACTGCACCTGCCCCACCCCACACCTGTGCAAGGTCACCTGTGTGGCCCAGCACCCAGACACCATTCTCCCCCCATTCAGCCCCGTTCTCTGAGCCCGACTTGTCACAACACGCAATGCCCCACTATCTCCTCCGTTTCCTGATTTAGGTGGGACTAGGAGGTAACAGGGGAGTTTTCAGAGGGGAGCTACAAAGGAGCCAAGACCACTGGACTCGGAGCCTGCAAGGAAAGGCGGAGATTCTGCCCAGCCTATTTGCCACGTAACCTCGGCTTGTCGCTGTGCCACTGTGAACCTCCGTTTCCCCCACCCCCACCACACTCGCGCTGCTCCTTATGCAACTGGAGGTACAGTGCAACCTTTGTAGAGAGATCTGAGTTTATTAAGGAAGTGGATTCGATTTCGAGGGCCGCCTGATCCCGTGGGTCTAACCTTCGCTCCTCAAGGTTCCAAGTCAACCTGAAACCCCAGGAGACGGCTGGGCCTCCGTAATCTGGCCGGCCCTGCGGAGCTCCCTGAACTACATTTACCAGAAGCCTGGGCGGGCACCTTCTGCTTTAGGGAGCCGGGACAGGTCCGGGTGCCGCCATGGCAACTGGGGGCGGGGACTCCACATTCTGTCGCCGTGGCAACGCGCAGTGATTGACGAGCCGCGCGCGACAGCGCTGGGCCCGGCCACGGGGGACACCCAGGCCCCTGTCCTACGCTCCCGATCCCGCTGGGCCGCCGCCCCCGTCCCCGCCCGAACCTTCCCGGTTGAGGGGCCCCCGCCCTCACCTCCGCGCTCAGCGGGCCGCTCCGCGCTCCTGAGCATGCGCACTCGCCGACCTTCCCTCCCCGGCCGGACTATGTCTCCCAGAACGCTCCACGCACCAGCCGGAAGCGCCTCCTTGCCCGTCCCCCACCCTCGCCTCAGCTTCCACCCTCCTCCCGCTGTGCCCCGGGGCAGCGTTGTTCGCAACGATCGGGTCACATTCCGGGCCGCGTCTTCCCGCGCTCCCAGCCTCAAATCCAGGCGTCCAGGCGCCCGTCGACGCGAGCAAGCTTCTCAGGGGGTAACGGGCGGCCGCACCGCCTTCCCAACCGCGCATGCCGCCACCAAGTCTCCCTGAATTCTCTACGGGGCTTCCGGGGATTAGCAGGACTCTGCACCAATCACGGCCCTCGCTAGGACGCCGTCAGCCCCTGTCTCCATGGCAACCCCCTGTGGAGACCCGGCCACCCCTTCCACCGCCCTCAGGACCGCAAGCGAGCCTCTCCCACTTTCGCCTTGGAGAGAGGCTCGGCCGGCTCCTGTCCGGGAAGAGGTCAGCCAGTCCTCCGCGCGCGTGCGAGGCGCGATGACAGTTTTTTTTTTTTTTTTTGCGCTCGTGGGCGGTAGGCGGGCTCGGGCGTCTTCATGGTAACCAGTGGGCCGTGCGGGCGGTTTCCAGGGCAACCCTGGGTACCGGCCGGCGTCTGAAAGAGGATGGGAGAGGTAGGCTGAGGGTAGAGATGCGGAGCGAGAGAGACAGGACAGACAGACACAGACTCGGGGGCGCGGAGAGTTGTGAGGAGAGACAGTGAAAGTAAGTGAACAGACACAGGGACAGAGACACGGGCAGGACAGAAAGAGACCTAGGTCAGAGAGTCAGGGCTGGGCAGACATGTGTGTCAGAACAGTTAACAAGAGGGAGAGCGATCAGGGCGGGATGGAGAGGAAAGGAGAGACAAAGATTTACAGCGACAAGACGTGCAGCTCGAGATTCAAGGGACAGACAAGGATCAGGAGTACAGAAGCAAGAGGGGAGAAAGGGACAGACATTAGAGATACAGTAAAGTGGATCGAGAGTTTTTAAAGACTCAGAGAAGGGTGACAGCAAGAAGAGAGAAAGACGGAGCGGGAGGGACACATGTTAAGAAAACTTATCCAAAACTTGCCATTAAGAGAAAAAAAGATGACTGGAAGAACTAGCACCGTCTCTACCAAGCCTGCTTCAGGTCATCTGATTCCCTAAGTGAAGCAACTTTTTTTTAAGTTAACTGCTTTTGATCAGAGTCCAGATACTGTGAAGTTAGATGCTAACGAGTAAAAGGTTGATAGGTTGTAAATGCTTTCTGTCCAGTAGAGAAGAGTACCCCAAGTTTTTTGTCACCCAGTAGGACACTAAGCAGGACACTAAGATGCCTGCCCACTGCCCCATGGTGCACTACCGATCCGACTTGGAGCTTTTATTTCACTGTTCGTTCTTTCACCCTTTCTGTTTTCCTTCTCTCTCATCTTCCCGGAACCACCTATGTCATCCTGCTAGTTGCCACCGGAGGTAAATAGATATTTGACGTGTGCTCACGGAGTTTGTTTTTATCTGTTTCGAAAATTATATCTTGACAGTCTAAAGGGAACCATTTCTCCGGAATGGGGGACAGACAGGGAGAAAGAGAAAACAGTGAGACAGACCCAGGAAAGGAAAGGAGGTAGCGAGGATGGTGGGAAAGAAAGAGACCAGGTCTAGGCGCGGAGGCTCCGGTGGGCCTCGCAGTGAGCTGGGCCCTGACTCATCCCGCGTGGGGAACGCGAGCCTCAGCCGGGCATGAGGGTGACCCTCGGGGCGGCTGGTCCAGTCATGGCAGACTACTGGAGGTCACAACCAAAGAAATTCTCTGATTACTGCAGGTGCTGGATTGCGGACAATAGATCTAGTGTTGAAGTTCATGAAAGAGGAAAGAATCATAAGGCAAATGTGGCAAAGAGGATCAATGAGATTAAACCGAAAAGGCTGGATAGGGCAAAGGAAGAAGAGAAGGCATCAAAGGAGTTTGCTGCAATGGAGGCAGCTGCCCTGAAAGAATACCAAGGGGATTTGAAAAGCCTTGGCTTAGAGTCAGAAACTTCAGAGCCAAGCATATCACCAGTAACCAGCACTATCCCATCCGCCTCTGCATCAAATCAGCAAAAGAAAAAAAGAAAAAAAAAGACCCTTCAAAGGGCAGATTGGTAGAAGGCATAACCTCTGAGGGTTACCATTACCATTATGATCTTATCACAGGAGAATCTCAGTGGGAGAAACCTGAAGGATTTCAAGGAAATTAAAAAAAGACGGCAGTGAAGACTGTTTGGGTAGAAGGTTTAAGTGAAGATGGTTATACCTATTATTATAATTCAGAAACAGGGGAATCCGGATGGGGAAAACCTGATGATTTCATTCCACACTCTGGCGATCTGCTTTCTAGTAAAGTCAATGAAAAGTCACTTGGTACCCAAGAAGAGTCCAAATCATCAGATTCACGTTGTGATTCTGATGTGGAACACCAAGCAGAAAAAGGGGGGGGGGACAGGGGGACTTCCCTGGTGGCGCGGTGGTTAAGAGTCCGCCTGCCGATGCAGGGGACACGGGTTCGAGTCCTGGTCCAGGAAGATCCCACATGCTGCGTAGCAACCAAGCCCATGCGCCACAACTACTGAGCCTGCACTCTAGAGCCCGCGAACCACAACTACTGAGCCCGCGTGCCGCAACTACTGAAGCCCGCGCGCCTAGAGCCCGTACTCCGCAACAAGAGAAGCCACCGCAATGAGAAGCCCGCGCACAGCAATGAAGAGCAGACCCCGCTCGCCGCAGCTAGAGAAAGAGCGCGCAGCAACGAAGACCCAACGCAGCCAAAAATAAATAAATCGAAGAAAAAGGGGGGGGAAGGAGAAGTCTCTACAGAAATGCAAAAGCTAGAAGTAAAGTTTAAAGAAAAAAAATAGTGATAAAGGAACTGAATCGGAAACACAGAAAGAAAAAATGCCCAAGGTTATTCATCAGGTCCAAATGAAGAAAAATCCAAAGCTCATAAAAAATCAGACCCATATGGAAGGACTTCCCTGGTAGTACAGTGGTTAAGACTCCATGCTCCCAATGCAGGGAGTCCAGGTTCTATGCCAGGGAACTAGATCCCCTATGCCAAAACTAAGACCTGCCATAGCCAAAATAAAAGTAATAATAATAAAGAAAGCTCCTCTGTGTTTGTTTTACATTACTTAATGCTAACATTTTAGACTTATTCTGAATGTATTTTATGTGAATTTAAAATAACTCTTTTTTCGTGTGAAATTGATTTTTGTTCCTAAAATGGAAGCCTACCACATTGCATTGTAATACAGTGTATTATGTTCAGTGTCTAAAAATTGCTAATTACCTCATAATATAAGATGCTATGTATCTGTTATTTAAAACATGGAAAAGTAAGGCCGTTATTCAATTCTTACTCGTATGAATATACTTGTACTGCACTGAAAATGCATTACTTTTTTAAAAAAATATTTATTTATTTGGTCTCACCAGGTCTTAGTTGCGGCAGGCAGGCTCCTTAGTTGTGGCATGCGAGCTCTTAGTTGCAGCATGCATGTGGGATCTAGTTCCCTGACCAGGAATCGAACACAGGCCCCCTGCATTGGGAGCATGGAGTCTTATCCACTGCGCTACCAGGGAAGTCCCGAAAATGCATTACTTTTGCACACTGATATTATTCAAGAAATAAGAATTAGACCACGTAAGAGAAGATTCACAACCTGTGATAATTCAGTTCTGAGGATCCTGTCAGAAGGCTGATGTAGAAAGTGTATGTATATTGGCTTACCTTACTCAATTTAAGGTCAAGGGCCAAGAACTGGGACTGCAGCTCAGGTCATGCTTAATATGGAATGAAAACTGGACCAAAGATGTATCTGCCTGGTTCAATGTAAAGCGGCAACCATTGCTTAAGCATTTTCACCTTGAGCCAGGCACTATGGTAGGAACTGGAGATGTAAAGGTGAGCAAGACATATCTCTGTTCTTCATGGCTTCTCATTCTGACGGAGTCCTTTTTTCCCTAGTCGTGCGCTCTGTGTAGAGGCCTTACATATACTGGAAAATATTATTTAGGGTTTATTTAAAACTATGGAGATGAAGTCTTGAACAAAAATAGTAAGTTCTCTGACTTCAGTAAAATGTTTTGGTGTTCCTTTAGAGAAATTGGAAAGTTCCCATTTCCTGGTTAAATTTCTTAAAAAGTGGAATTTTCTTATTTAATCCATTTGAAGTAGGTACCTTCCCTTTATTATTCCAAATTCTTAAAATTATATGTTTTTGTAAACTGTACAGTAGTTAACATTTGATAGTAAATATTTGTCTTTTTAAGGTTACTAGTGTACATGTAAGAAAATTATAGGTTATTAAAAACTTTATGAAAGAAGAAAAAAAAAAGAAAGAAAAGAAAGAGACCGAAAGTAGATGGCAGGAAAGACAGGAGAGAGAAATTAATAGGCGAGAAATCCGGCCTTGGGCAGAGGCGGCCTTGGGCGACCCCGCCTGGACTCTGTGCTCGGCGGCCTCGTCGCTGAACTACGTTTCCCGGCAGGCCCTGGGTGACTGGACGCAGCACCTAGAGCGCCGTCGGGGGCGGGGCCCACGCTGCCTCCTCCAATCCCAGCCGTCGCCCGGCAACCTCCGCCTCCGCCGACAAGATGGAGGCTGGATTCGGCCGCCGCCGGGAAGCGGCGCCTGAAGCCGGAGATGGGGAGGGGCCGCAGCTCAGTCGGCCCACTTGAGGAAGCCGGCCTACGTCGCGGTCCGGAGGTGAGAGCGGTCGGGCGCGCGGGAGCCCGGGCTCCGGGGGGAAGGGGCCGAGGCGCCTATACCCTTGGTTCCCGTGGGGGGAAGGGAACGGACGCGCGCGAGGGGGCCAATCGGGGGCCTCCGGCGGCCCCGCGGCCTTCTGGGAAATGTAGTCTCGAGCCTTCCCCGTGGGCGGGCTTGGGGACTTTCTAGAGCGGGAGGGTGAAAATGAATGAATTTAATTTAAAATTGTGGGTGAGGGACTTACCTGGTGGTGCAGTGGTTGGGAATCGAACCCTGGTCGGGGAAGATCCCACATGCCGCGGAGCAGCTAAACCCGTGTGCCACAACTACTGAGCCCGCGTGCCACAACTACTGAAGCCCGCGCGCCTAGAGCCCATGCTCGTCAACAAAGAGAAGCCACCGCAGTGAGAAGCCCGCGCACCTCAACGAAGAGTAGACCCCACTGGCTGCAACTAGAGAAAGCCCGTGCCGTGCACAGTTACGAAGACCCAACGCTGCCAAAAATATATAAATAAATAAATTTATTAAAAAAAAAATTGTGGGTGAGCAGGCGAAGGCAGGCATGTGGAGAGGGAGGGATGGGCGCGTGAGTGGTTCGGAATTTGGGGCCTCCTTCCAGGCAGGAAGGCTTTCCCATGCCCACCTCCCCTTTAAGCCAGGTGCAGCCCATGGGTCCCTGAAGGTACTCTTCCTCGGTGCCATAGACACTCCCAAAATACAAAGACCTGTCAGGTACTGTCCTTGTTTTTCACACGCATTCCTTCAAAAAAAAACTTTTACTGTTTTGATCAGGTGCTACTTTCACATGGTTTGAAATGCAAAAGGGACAAAGCGAGAAGCCTGCCTCCATCACTATACTTCATTAAATAATTCAGTCAGCAAGTGACTGTTGGATGCCTCCAAAGTGCCAGGCTCTCTTCCTGGGCCTGGAGACCCAACAGAGTGCTCAGTAGGTACAGTTCCTGCCCTCAGGCAATGTGTGATGGATGCATAATAAAATATAGGTGGGGAGGGCCTCTCTGATTAGGTTACATTTGAGCAGAGACCTGCAGAAGAGGGAATAAGCCATGCAGATTACAGGGAAGGGCCCCCAGTGGGCCAAAGAGCCACAGTAGCTAAGGCCCCTGGGTCGGGAGTGCCCTTAGTGTGCCCTGAGGATGTGGTCAGGAGTACGCAAAGGACAAAGGAGGCCCTTGACAAAGCTGGTGATGATTGTGGCTTTGACTCAGAGGTGGGAGGCCTGGGAGGGCTCTGAGCAGAGGAACCACTGTTTTGTTTGTTTGCTTTTTTTTCTTTGCCGCGCCGTGCGGCTTGCTGGGATCTTAGTTCCCTGACCAGGGATTGAACCTGTGCCCCCTACAGTGGAAGCCCGGAGTCCTAACCGCTGGACCGCCAGGGAATTCCCCCCCGACTTGGTTCTTAGAGAATCATTCCGACTGCTGTGTGGAGAACCACCTTCCTCCTGTATCCCCAGGTACTCCACGGTGGTGGCAAGAATTAAGGAGGTTACCTTCTGTGTTAATTTCCTGTGATTCCTTTACCATATTACTACAAGCTTTAGTGGTTTATTTATTTTTAAATTAATTAATTAATTAGTTTATTTTTGGCTGCATTGGGTCTTCGTTGCTGCATGTGGGCTTTCTCTTGTGGCAAGTGGGGGCTACCCTTCATTTCGGTGTGCGGACTTCTCATTGCGGTGACTTCTCTTGTTGCGTAGCACGGGCTCTAGGCGCGCGGGCTCAGTAGTTGTGGCTCGCGGGCTCTAGAGCGCAGGCTCAGTAGTTGTGGCGCATGGGCTTAGCTGCTCCGTGGCATGTGGGATCTTCCCGGAACAGGGCTCGAACCAGTGTCCCCTGCGTTGGCAGGCAGATTCTCAACCACTGCGCCACCAGGGAAGTCCCGACTTAGTGGTTTAAAACAACACAAATTTATTATCTTAGAGTCTTGGAGGTCTGAAATCTGAAATGGGGCTCCTGGGCTAAAATCAAGGTATTGGCAGGGCTGGTTCCTTCTGGAAGCTCTAGGCTTCAGTGGTCACATTGCCTTCTGACTGAGTGAAATCTTCTGTGTCCTCTTACAAGTATCCCTCTGATTACGTTTAGGGCCCACTGGGATAATCCAGGATAATCTCCGCCTCTCAAGATTATTAACTTAATCACACCTGCAGTGTCCCTTTTGCCCTGAAAGGTAAACTTACTCATAGGTTCCTGGGATTGGGATGTGGATGTGGGTGTGGTTAGGAGCCATTATTCAGTCTCCCACACTGATGTTCCATGTCTCTGAATAGCATGGAGATGCTTCTGCTCATCAGTGTCTGAGAGATGGGTCAGGATTTCTAGACTCTCTTTGCATCTCCTTGTGGTTGCAAGAGGTTTTCTGGGGGAAGAACAAAGTCTCCCCACAGCACTTTTTTTGGTCTCATAAGCTAAAACTAAATGAAATGCTCATCTACACGCAAAGTATGCTTGGAAGTGTGTATGCAGTGTCTTTAGCGTTAGGGAGAGAAGGGACTGGGCCTGCCTCTGAGGCAGTGCTCAGCAGGGCTGGGGGCCTTAGGTCAGAGCATGGGAAGGCCAGGCAGTGGTCCAGACTCTCATGTACTCACACATTAATGCCCATGTGTTCTCCTCTTCAGGCAGAGGCGGGCGTGGCAGGAGAGGCCCAGAGGCCATTGTGGGCACGGCAGTAGCTACCGTGGATGGGCAGTGGGGAGAGAGCTTGTTGAGGTGCATGGCTCGGGGAAGCGGCATGAAGACAACTCCCCACCCGCAGGTGCTGGGGAAGGCGCCCCTTGGGATTGGCCTCCGCCACAGTGCCAAGCGGGACCGGAAGTCCATCACCCTGCATGTGAAGTTGGAGGTGCTTCGGAGGTTTGAGGAGGGTGAGAAGCTGACGCAGATCGCCCGGGCCCTGGGACTGGCCACCTCCACGGTTGCCTCAATCCGCGTGAACAAAGATAAGATCCGGGCCAATTCCCAGGCAGCCACGCCCGTCAGCACCACCCAGCTGACCCGCTGCCGGGGTGTGCTGATGGGCCGCATGGAACGCCTCCTGAGCCTGTGGATTGAGGAGCAGAAGCGGCAGAACCTGCCTGTCAGCACGCTGCTTATCCAGGACAAGGCGCGCCGGCTCTTTGCCCAGCTGCAGCACGAGCAGGGCAGCGGCGCCCAGGCCGAGACGTTCGGGGCCAGCAATGGCTGGTTTGCCCGTTTCAAGGTTCGCCACAACGTGCTGTTGACGGATGAGCCGGCTGTGGCCGACGCCCAGGCTGCCGCACGCTACCCCGTGGTGCTGCGCGCCATTCTGGAGGAGGGCTGCTACTCACCACGGCAGGTCTTCAACGTGGACGAGACAGGCCTGTTCTGGAAGCGGCTGCCTGAGCGCATGCTTCTGGCACTGGAGGGGACAGCTGGGCCTGGGCCCAAGGCCTCTAAGGACCACCTGACCCTGCTGCTTGGTGGCAATGCGGCTGGTGACTTCAAGCTGAAGCCCCTGCTGGTGTACCCCTCGGAGAACCCGCGTGCCCTCAGGGGCTGCTCCAAGGCCAGCCTGCCTGTGGTCTGGCGCTCCAACCGCAATGATTGGTTGACACCTAGCATCTTCCAGGAGTGGTTTACTGGCTGCTTCTGCCCAGCTGTGGAAAGCTACTGTGCCAGCCATGGCCTCCCACACCGCGCTCTGCTGCTGCTGGACAGCGCACCCTGCCACCCTGTCCACTTGGGTGGCCTCTCAGCCCATGTGCGTGTTGAGTTCCTGCCCAAGAACACGTCAGCCCTGATCCAGCCCATGAACCAGGGTGTCATTGCCGCCTTCAAGGCCCATTATCTGCGCCGCACGCTCAGCCAGCTGGTCCAGGAGACGGCGGGTACAGACCGGCCCTCCGTGCGGGAGTTCTGGCGCAGCTATACTGTCATGACTGCTGTAGACAACATTGCTAAGGCCTGGGCAGAGCTGCAGCCTGCCACCATGAACAGTGCCTGGAGGAAGCTGTGGCCCGAGTGCGTGCCTGCTGGTGCCCCCGAGCCCAACGCCCTCCCCCAGCTCCGTCACAGCATTGTGACACTAGCCAGCCACGCAGGCCTCGGGGATGTGGCTGAGGCCGATGTTGCCCACCTGCTGCAGGCCCATGGGGAGCCCTCGCCCCGCAGCATCCCCCAGGAGGTGGAGGTTGGGGGTGTCAGTGACTCTGGGCTGCCCTGTGAGGCGGGGAAAGGCTTGGCCTCCAGAAGACCAGAGTCAGATCTCATGGAGGCCATGGTGGGTGTGGAGACTGAGGAAGTAAGTGTGGGTGCACTGCGCCCTGAGCACCTGGCCCAGGCACTGTCCCACTTTGCTGCCGGCCTGCGAGTCCTCATAGAGAACGATCCCAACCGGGAACGCAGCCTGCGGGTGTCCCGGGGTGTCCACTGTGCCCTCGCCCACCTCCGAGAGCTGCAGCGGGAAAGGAGGCGACAGGCTCGGGCAGTTGCGGGGCCTCAAGGGGCCCCATGATGGTGGCAACAAAGGAGTTGGCAGAAAGCCTGCACTCACCCCAGGTGGGGCCCACAGAGGGTGGGCAAGTGGCCAAGGGCACAAACCCTGAAGGACAGAGCTCTTTGGCTGTCCTGTGTGATTTAGGGCTTGGGCCTGACCTCAGATGAGCTTTGTCTGATGATGCTTTGTTTCTGGAGGGTAGACCCTGCCACTTCTCACCCATGGTTCTCATACCTCATGCACTGCCATCTTTGTACAGTGGCACCCAGAGTGTCAGGCTTGGGGAACAAGAGGGTGGTGTTCTCTGATTGGCAGATGAGCTGCGGGACCCAGGAGTGCCCATCCGTGTCAGAGACACACCCTGTAGGACAGCGGTTGCCAAGCACAGCCCACCAGGGTAGCCTTCCTTGTGGTGAGGGGCCAGGGTTGAGACAAGCCTCTCCTATTTGCCAGCCCTGACCTGTCCGTGCACCATTGTTACTCTTCGTAGCCAACTCTAGGTGGGGGTTTCCTGCTCTCCTTGCTCACCTTCCGTGCCATCCTCACTCTTTCTGGCTTCCACGGTTTGTGTTGTCTGAGGTTTCTGGTACCTTCCCTGTGCCCGAGCCTATGGGCGTGTGTGGCTTTCCTTGGTTTGGAGATGTTTTCTTCCCTGGGTTTCTGTGCCGTGGTTGTCTTGGCTTCCCTCCAGCCTCTGAGGCTGAGCCTTCTGACACTTCGATGGTCTCCCAGATCTAGAGCTCTTTGGAAAATCTCAGCCATTTTTGAGGGCTCAGTGTCTACCTCAGGGTCAGCTCCCAGCACATTGGCTGCAGCCCAGCCTCTCCCCAAGGTTAGAAACATGGCTCCAATTCCAATGGATTGGCTCCTTGGACGGTCTTGTTATCTCCGTCATACCAGCTTGTTCTCCTGTCCCCCTAGATTGTAACAGCAAGCACACTGGGGTATCCACTTGACTCTGTAGACATACCATATGGGCCACCAAAACCCAGAGTCATCAAGGGAAGGAGTTCTTGTACTCCAGCTAGGTGAGCCACAGGCGGTGAGACAGGGCTGCCTGGCCTCCTGGACTCCTTTCGACACAGGTACCTGCATGTGTCCGTGAACGTGTGCGCGCGACATACACACGCATGCCAAGAGTAAAGTTGGGAGAAAGGATTCCTTCTACCTCTGTCCCAGCTAACACTTGAAGTGCTGGGCCTGCTGTCAATACGTAAAAGGGGCCGGAGGCCAGGGAGGGGTTCCAGGGTCCAGCCTTCCTGGGAGAAAGGTCAGATGAGGCCCCTTGTTTGCTTTCTTGGGGAGAGTGGCAAAAGGGATGGCAAGGAGAAGTAGAAGAGCTTTTCTTAGGAGCCTGGTGACTGACTGGATTAATAAACTGCACAAATTATAAGCACTTGTAATGTGCTAGGTGTTGGGGAGACCAGGGTGGGAGAGACTGGCTTCAGGAGCTGCCAGTCCAAAGGCTGTTACATTCTGTGTGACGACGGCTATGACGGGCGACTTGTGAGGGACCTAAACCTAGCTGGGGTCAGAGGAGAGGACATGATAGGGAAGGCTTTTTGGGGAGGTGCTGCCCCAGCTTTTGGAAACCGGTCATTTCAAAATGCCAGGCATCACAGAGGGGCCTGTTTTAGACGGCCCAGCACGGTTTGGCTGGTGAAGCCCTGAGGACGGGGAAGCAGGAGCAGCCTCGATGGAGGCGGAGTGCGGCACAGCAGCTGAAAGAGGCAGGTGACCAGGTAGGAGGAAATGCCACATCCGCCGGGCGGGAGTAGAGAGGCAGCTGAGGGGCAACCTGGCACAGTCGAGCGGACGGATAGCGAGGGGATCTGAGGTCGCGCGGGCAGGGCGTGGTGGAGACAACGCGCGGACGGGCTCATCTGGCTCCATAACTCTTTACTTCGGAACCCGGGACACCGCCAGTCGCACCACTGGCGCCCCCTTGCAGGCCCCTGAAGAACTCCATTTCCCGGCGGCGCCGAGCGCTCTTGCTCGCTGCCTTCTGGGAAATGTAGTGTCTATAGGTCACCCGGGCTGTTACTGTGGCGGGCCAAGGACTACATTTCCCAAAGGGCTTCGCGGACAGGGCCGGGCTTGCGCACGTTCCACTTCCGGGCGCCGGACGTCGCCAAAGAGTTGCAGAGGTATACTGTTACCTCCCCTTCACCTCCGTGCGCTGGCCTGTCGTGGGGAGGTGGGTGGTTGCTAGGGAAGGGAGGGAAGGGGCGGGGTGGGCACAAGGCACCGGAAGTAGTCCTTGGGACGGACGGAAGCTCGTGGTCCTGGGGCCCCAGGGTGGTTGGTCTTTGTTCCAGCACGGTGTCGTTTGACGCCGTCCGCCTGGCTTCTTGGGGCGGTGAGTCTGGGCGCGACGCGGTGGAGGCTTCGGAAAAGCCCGGGGTAGGGTGTGCAGCTGGCCAGAGGGCGGCAGGAGAAGGGGGGCGGGGGAACACCAGCTGCTTTCCGAGGACTCCGGCGAGTCCACGGGGAAGGGCGGCGCGTGGGCTGCTGGGACATGGAGTCCGGCGGGGCTGGGCCTGCACCGGAAGTGATTCTGGGCCGAGCTGGGCTCTCGCCACGCCTCGGGGGTCGGGGTCGTGCACGTGCACCCGCGCTAGTCCTTTTCTCGGCGGAATTCCTGGGCTTCTGTCCACCATTCCACCCAGCTCCCCCTAAACTCACCTCCCCTGGAAAGTCTTCCTGGATTTCTGCAGCTCAGACCACCTCTTTGCTCCTGCTGCACCTGCGTGCGTCCCTCTATAAAGTGAGAGTGCGGGCGGGGTGGGGGGACGCTCCCCTCACAGGGGGATTAAATCCAGATCCTTCCCCGGCCGAAGGCTGTGCAAGTTCGCCCAGGCCACACAGCCTTCGCATTTGCTGATTCCGCTACGTAGACCGTCCTCCACTTTAGCTGTCATCTCAGGGTACTTGGGGGTGAGAGCCGGGGGTTGGGGGCTGTTGGATGGGGCGGCCTGGTTCAGGGGAGCCCTGACCAATGCTTTAAAGACGTGCATTGGCATTGAAAATGATCTGTGTTCTTTTTTCTTAAATACTTATTTATTTATTTTTTTTGGCTGTGTCGGGTTTCAGTTGCGGCACGCGGGATCTTCATTGCGGCGCGTGGGCTTCTCGTTGCGCGCGGGCTTCTCTCTAGTTGCGGCTCGCATGCTCAGTAGTTGTGGCGCGCAGGCTTAATTGTCCCGCGGCATGTGGGTTCTTAGTTCCCGGACGGGGCATTGAACCCACACCCCTTGCATTGGAAGGCAGATTCTTAACCACTGGACCATCAGGGAAGAAGTCCCAATCTGTGTTCTTTTCTGAAGTTACAGTGGTAGCAAATGACCGTTGGCAGAAAAATTCAGGTGCTCTGCAGACATTACAAAAGAAAAAGCAGATGTCCTCCCCCAGTTCCTTTCTCCAGAATTGCCAGCTGAGGCGTTGCTGGTTTTCAGGATCCTTTTCTGAACACTTGTAGCAGTAACTCCTGTTTTTTGTTTTGAAATTTTAACATTAGTGGGATCATGTCAGTTGAGGAGGACCACAGCTTACTTTCTTGTTTAGCACTGTAGCGTGGACGTCTCTCTCACTGTCCATTGTTGACCTTGCCTAGTTGAGTTGGGCCGAGCCTCTCAGGCCCCATAGGATTGTGCCATGAGGGAAGGAAGTCCTTCCAGTGTAGGAACCAGCTCTTGCTCTCCCTGTGCGGCTGCACTGCAGCCGTCCCCACTACCATCTTGGCCTTCCAGCCTGTCCCCCACATCACTCTTTCTAGTGCCCCACAGACTGCATCCTTCACTTGCACGGACCCTCCCTGGGCACTGAGTCTCTGCTAGTTCCCGCCAGCACCTCTGCTTGGCTGCTGATGGGGTTCTCTCCACCCCTGAGACACTGGACACGTCCACGCCCCATCCCCAGGAGCAGCCCTCCTACTGGCCCAGTCTGGCCTGAACTCCTGAAGGCTTCTCTGCAGGAAGCGCTCCCTCACTGTCCTAACCAGATTCCCAGTGTGAGGCATCCTCTTGAGGGCACAGATAGGGAGGTCGAGGCTGGAGGTGTCCCCTTGCCAGGTTGTCAGCTGGCCAGGTGTGGGGACAGTTTCCACCACAGCAAGTGACCTTGCAGGCTATGAGTCGGCGGAGGGGTGTGGGTGGCCCATGGCCCTGATTGGTTGGGTGTGTGTCCCAGGAAGACGGTGTGTGTGGCCTGAGTGAAGGCAGAGAGGCCAGCTTCCCCAGGTTTCGCCATGGCAGCCGACCCAGCACCCATCGGTCAGGAAGAGCTCGTGATCATCAAGATGGAGGAGGATGAGGCCGCCCTGTGGGATCCTGAACCGTTCTTCAAGCCTCAGCCCCAAACCCTGTTGCCTGGGCTTGGTAGGGACCCCCGGCAGTGCTTCCGGAGCTTCCGCTATGAGGAGGCAGCAGGGCCCCGCGAGGCGCTGGCCCGGCTCCGGGAGCTGTGCCGCCAGTGGCTGCGGCCCGAGGTGCACTCCAAGGAGCAGATGCTGGAGCTGCTGGTGCTGGAGCAGTTCCTGGGCGTGCTGCCACCTGACACCCGGGTCTGGGTGGAGTCCCAGTGCCCCGAGAGTGGCGAGGAGGCTGTGGCACTCGTGGAGGACCTCGCTCAGATGTTGCAGGAGACTGGTGAGCCACGGGGGACTGGGCTTGGGGGCAGGGAAAGTGCAGGGGGACACAACTCATGACGCCGGGTCCTGAGTGCCTGCCCGCTCTGCCCAGGCCCTGTGTCCTCATCTCTGGGAAGAAGACTCAGAAGCTGTGACATGTTTGGAGACTTTTCTAGACTCTTAGCCTCCCAGAGGTGTGAGCCTGGGGTTGGTGTAGCATTTCCCCTGCTCAGGTGCACTGGCCTTCTTTCTCTTCCTTTTCTCCTTCCTGACAAAGTCACGGAGTGCGTGCCATGTGGCAGGCCCTGTGGGTCCAGCAGGGAAGGGAGAGAGGCAAGGTCCTTGGCCTGTTGGAGCCCAGTCTGGTTTGAGAGTTGGGACAGTGAGACCTCCAATCACAAGTAGGGTGTGTTTCTTTCTCTAGAGGGGGTGGAGGCAAGAGGAGGTGGGCACAGAGGTCGGCCCAGCCAGGGGTGGCTTTGCAGTTCGTGCTGTGTGATGTCTTCACCTTGGACGTGTGCTTCCGCACCTGTGAGGAGGTGACAGCCGTGCAGCAGGGAGGAGAGATGGTTGGTTACCACCTCGGTCCACCCTGGCGTGTGTTTACTTATTTACTCGTGTATTTGTGCAGTTCCTTTTGCCTGCTTGGCCCCTTGTATCGAGGGGTGGAAACCATAGCACTTAAACAAGCAAACAAAAACCCAGCTTTATTAGGCTCTAACCCACATAATCAAAAAATTGTACACTTAGTGGGTTTTAGTATAGTCACAGGTTTGTACAACCATCACCCACGTCTAATGTCATCACCTTCAAATTAACTACGTACCCGCCAGCAGCTACTCCCCATTCTTCCCTTTCCTAGTGCCTTGGCAGCCAGCAACCTGCTTTGTGTCTCTGTAGACGTTCTTATTCTGGACGTTTTATTAAATGGTATCATACATTTCCTGGAGTCATACATGGCTTTTTATGATGGGCTGCTTTCATCGAGTGTCATGTTTCCAGCGTTCATCCACAGTGTAGTACGTCACTCATCTTTATGCCTAGTCATATTCCGTTGTGTGGTTATACCACATTCTGTTTATTCATTTATCTGTTATGGTTATTTGGGTTGTTTGTACCTTTTGGCTGTTACGATTAATGCTGACGTGAACTTACGTATACTTTATTCTCTTGGTTATATACCTAGGAGTGGAATTGCTGGATCACACGGTAACTCTGGCCTTTTGAGGAACTGCTAACACACCACTTGTTTTAAGAGAGGGGATTTAATGTAGAGAGTGTAACCTAGGCATTGAAGGAGTGAAAAAGTACAGAAAGAACTCTAAGGTGTCATGGTGGTAGGAACTGCAGGGAACTGTGTCCGCTCCGGGAAGAGGTCGGAATTATGACAGTTAGAGACTCAAAGGAGGGGCTGGGAGGTGGGGCTGCTGCTGGATGGTGCTGGGGTCTCCCAGGGGGACAGCATGCAGCTGGTTCTGCACATGTTGGAAAAACTGCAAACTGGATCTAGCTGCTGCTAAAGAAACCCTTGATAATGCACGACTGGTTTTCACCCAGGCATGAACGTGAGGTGCAGGTGAGACACCTTGTACGCATGGGTCCACAGTCCTCCCAGGGTGTCTGGCTGTCGTGCTGGGCTGTTCTCTGAGCCATGGGCAGCGTTTGTCGTCTTAGGGGACTGTTCTTAGGGAACTGTACCAGTTCCCAGCTTCCCACGGAACGGATGCTTAGGTGATGCACACTGTTAAAAGAGATTTTGCATCGTAAGAGTGTGGACGTTGGCAAAGCAGCCTGCTGGCACTGAACGGACTTAGGCCTGGTGCTCTCGAGGATCCTCTGGGGCATGCATGGTTATGTCCACTCAGTCCTGAAGCCTCATGGTCTCACGTTTACACGAAAACTCCTGCCTTTGCTCCGTACCCTTACCTGCTCTCAGCCTGTTGCTGGCCCCTTCGATGTCCCCACATGGGAGAGGGTAGGGCCCGGCCCTGGCTTTCTCTGGGTGGTTTTGGAGATGACTGCTCTGATGCTATCAGGGAGACCAGAATGATGTCCCAAGCTCTTCCTTGGCTGTCACTGTTGCTGTGTGTTCGGGGGTCCCAAAGACCCCCCTTAGCCTCAAGTGATTTGCTAGGAGTCACAGAATTCAACAAGGCTATTATATTCGTGGTTGTAGTTTATTACAGTGAAGGATACAGATTAAAGTCAGCGGTGGAAAAAGGTGCCTAGTCTGGGAGATACCAGGCACGAGATTCCGGGTGTCCTTTCCTGTGGGAGTCGTGTGGGTCGTGCTTAATTCCCACAGCAGTGATGTGCGACGATACGCACAGGATGCTGCCACTGGGGGGCTCGCCTGCAGTGATGTCCAGGATTTTTACTGGGGGTCAGTCACCGAGTTATGGAACATGACTGACCTTAGTTACTCAGCCTGAACTCCCGCCAGAGGTCAGACCTGTACAGTGTGGCCCAGGGTTACTACCATGTCACATTGTTAGCATGAACTATCTGTGTGACCCAAGAACTTAGGTAAACAAAGATGTTCTTATCAGGCAGAATCTTCCAAGGGCTTAGAGGTCTCCTCCCAGGAGCAGGTCAAGGGCCAGACTTTCGTTTGGAGTGTGGAGGGTTTGGACAGCTCAGGCCTGCTGAGTCAGCCCTTTACTGACCACCCAGCTGCAGCTGAAGGAAGCTTCTAATGACTGTCTCCTTGGTGTTTCAGTGACTTGGGTTTCAGGGGCCTTGGGTGTGTTCTTGAGGTACGTATGTGTGTGTGCATCGGAAGGGGCTGCCTGTCAGCCAGGGTACGGTGTTCTTTGTGAATCAGAGGGCAAGCGGTGTGTCATCTGGCTCAGAGTGTCTGGCCAGTAGGACATGTTGACCTCCGGATTGATTAATGGGCTTGGGTGCCTCACCCCTTTGTCCCCAGGGTGGGCCTGCAGACACTAACACTGCTCTTTCCCCTCAGCCCTGGCCCAGGCCCCTCCCGAGGACCAACGGTTTGGAGACCTGGCAGAGCCGGCCAAGCCCTTCACGGATGGAGCTCAGGTGAGCTGTGAGTCCTCCAAAGTCAGAGATGCCACATCCTGCGGGACCCAGCCCGCCTCCCACCCCCCCTTCACCCCAGGCCGTGGAGGGTCACATTCAGCAACTGTGCCCAGCCCCCACCCCCACCACCCCTCGCCCTCAGGCTGGGCTCAGGACCTGCCCATCACCGTCTCCCAGCTCCTGGGTCTGAGGATGGGGCCTCCCCAGGCTCACACCATTTGAATACAGAGTACAGTAAGTCCCCTACACACAAACCTCCAAGTTACGAACTTTCAAAGATGCGAACATGCGTTCGCATGTCCAATCACGTAAGTTAGTTCACGTGTCTGGCGTACATTGTCATGTGCGTGCATCCTCTACAAGTGGTTGTGCTTTTGTGTGCTTTACAGTACTGTATAGAGTACAGTAGTACAGTATCTTTATTTCAAGCCCAGGATGTCCGGAAGCAAGCGTAAAAGCAGCGGTGATGTAGCGGGTACTGCTAAGAAGCGCCACGCGATAACGATGGAAACAAAAGTGAAAATAATTGAGAGAGTGGAGCGAGGCGAAAAGATGGTAGACGTCGCTCATTCTTATAACCTGAATCGTTCAACCATCGGCTCAATCGTAAAGAACAAGGACAAGATCATGGAACATGTGAAGTCTGCTATGCCGATGACGTCCACAATAATAACAAAGAAGCGTGGAAAAGTGATGGAGGAGATGGAGAAACTTCTCAGTGTGTGGATGCAGGATCAGCGTCAGCGTCGAGTCCCACTCAGCTTAATGCTGATTCAAGAGAAAGCCAAGAGCCTTTATGAAGACTTGAAGAAGAAACACGGCGAAGAATCAGAGGGCAAATCTTTTAATGCCAGCCGTAGCTGGGTTCACCGGTTCAAGGCTAGAGCCAAACTTCACAATGTAAAAGTGAGTGACAAGGCAGCGAGTACAGATACAATAGCTGCCCGGGAATTTCCTGAAACGCTTCGAGAAATTATCGATGAAGGCGCGTATTTACCCGAGCAGGTGTTTAATGTGGACGAGACAGGACTGTACTGGAAGAGGATGCCGGACCGAAGTTACATCAGTAAGGAGGAAAAGTTGATGCCGGGCTATAAAGCATCAAAGGATAGGCTCACGCTGTTGTTTGGTGGCAATGCTTCCGGTGATATGAAGCTGAAGCCTCTGTTAGTTTATCACTCAGAGAACCCAAGAGCCCTTAAAAACATAGCCAAGGGCTCTCTTCCTGTTGTGTGGAAGAGTAACCCCAAAGCCTGGGTTACACAGGCCATTTTCCAGGACTGGTTTTTCCACCACTTTATCCCGGAGGTAGAGAAATATTGCTTGGAGAAGGACGTCCCATTCAACATTCTTTTGCTGCTTGACAATGCTCCGGGCCACCCCCCATTCATGGACGACTTTCATCCCAACGTCAAAGTAGTGCATCTGCCACTGAATACTACGGCGCTCATCCAACCTATGGACCAGGGAGTTATAGCGACTTTCAAGAAATATTACTTACGTCACACTTTTCGTCAGGCAGTAAAGGCGAGTGACGAATCAGGAACAACCTTGCGACAATTTTGGAAGGACTATAACATCTACAAGGCCATAAAAAACATTGACTTTGCCTGGAGTGAGGTTACGGCCGTCACCATGAATGGGGTTTGGAAGAACCTTTGCCCGAAGTTTGTTCACGATTTTCGTGGATTTGAGAAGGTGGATGAGGAGTCCAAAGAGGTCTTCAGCAATTTAGTGACCCTCAGCGAGAAGCTGGAGCTAGATCTGCAAGAGGACGACTTCATTGAACTCCTTGCTGTGCAACATGAGGAGCTCACTAATGAAGACCTGATGGAATTGGAGGCCCAGAGAAAGGATGAAGAGGGACAGGAGGAAGAAGAAGTAACTGAAGAACCGAAGAGATTCACGACGCAGGAAATGGCAAGGGGGTTTTCTTTATTTGAGGAGGCGCTGTTGGTGTTTGAGGCACAGGACCCGAATGTAGAACGGTACACGAAGGTTGCAGCAGCCGTTCAGAATGCAATCCAGTGCTACCGTGTCATCTATGACGAGAAAAAAAGAGCTACTACGCAGACATCACTGGATCGTTTTTACAAGAGGGTGGATAGAATTAAATCCAGCAAGGAACCAGAGCCTGTGCCATCCACGTCAGGCGTGAGTGAAATTGCAGCTTGCCCTCCGTCTCCTACTGCTGACGATCCTTCAGCCCTACCATCTCCCACCTCCTCTTCCTCCTCCAGTCAGTAACTCTTCCTGCCTGTTCCCTTGATGCCAGCCCCTGGATGCCAGCTGTTGTACTGTACTACGGTACTTTTCAAGGTACTGTACTGTAAGATTAAAAATGTTTTCTTTATTTTTTGTGTTTGTTTGTTATTTATGTATTATTCGTGTGAAAAGTATTATAAACCTATTCCAGTACAGTACTGTATAGCCGATTGTGTAAGTTGGGTACCTAGGCTAACGTCGTTGGACTTACGAACACATTGGACTTACAAACGTGCTCTTAGAACGGAACTCGTTCATACGTAGGGGACTTACTGTAGTTGTAGTCTCTCTTGCACAGAGATAGAAATACAGCAGTCATTATTTATCCTCCCATTTTAAAGAAAAATTTTAAATGTATATAAAACATGTATATGCATTATAAAGTAATTCAAACCTTAAGAGAAGCACATAACGTTGAAACCCCACAGCCAGTCTTCCTCTCTGGAGATGGCCACTGCCACCCATCGTACACCCTTCCTCTTTCCTGTACACACGTGCAATTCACACACATGTGCGTGTGTATGAACGGGGCACACAGACATTTCCAAAGGAAGCCCATTAACGCTCTGCACCTCACTGATTTCACTTTGTCTTGTGTTGAGGTCCCTTCCAGTGGCACAGGCAGCTCCAGCCTTTCTTTTTAGTGGCTATCTTGGAGTCATGTGCCCAGCCCCGCTAGGGAATGTGGGCCGCTGTTGGTTTCTCATCCCAGAACACACACCCTCATCTTGGCTGCTGCCCCTCTGGCTCTTCTGCCCCTGGGCCTGCCTGTCCTCTGGGTGGCCTCAAGACACAGGGACCAAAGCTTATCTCTGTGTCACGGGGTGCCTGCATGTCTTTGATCCTGGTGGGTAACCCAGGGGGCTTCCCCAGGAGGACAGAGGGACTTGCTCACACGTGGGAAGGAGGGCAGACCAGCCAAGGAGCATGGCTGGGGTCTCCTGCCAGGTGAGGGGGGAGAGTGGACCACACCCTGGCCTTTCCCACCCTTGACTGCCATTCCTGGTCTTCCTGAGACACTGCGAGGCCTGGGAACGCCTGCGGTGGCCCTGCCTAGATCTGCCCAAGTCCGGCTCAGCCGGTGTCCTGCCGGCAACTCTCAGAGAACACCCAGGGCTGCTTTACTGTCAAACTCCCATCACCAGTCGGGAGTGTAGAGCTGGGCTCTGAGAGATGCTGCTCCTGGAAGAAACAAGGTGCTTGGCCCACCCCCCTGTGGAAGGACACTGGGAAGTGGGTCTCCTTGGCCACCTCGGGGCCCCAGGGCTGGAGGCAGGCCTGCCCCTCGCCGGGTTCT
The DNA here is from genome assembly GCF_003676395.1 of Aethalodelphis obliquidens. Taxonomy (NCBI): domain Eukaryota; kingdom Metazoa; phylum Chordata; class Mammalia; order Artiodactyla; family Delphinidae; genus Aethalodelphis; species Aethalodelphis obliquidens. The sequence goes on along the minus strand of NW_020838057.1, from coordinate 106,929 downwards.
CCAGGAGCCCGTCTGGGTAATTGAACCCTGCACAAGTATTTCCTTCATTAAAAAAACCAAAAACGGGGACTCCCCTGGTGGTCCAGTGGTTAGGACTCCGCTCTTCCACGGCAGGGGGCACGGGTCCGATCCCTGGCTGGAGAACTAAGATCCCCCATGCCGCGCGGCTTGGCCAGACCAACCAAAAAATCAAAACAACACACAAACAAAACAAAAACCTTGAGTCCTGACACCCTTAATTAATGACATTGCTCAAGGTCTTGCGAGCTTGGGGCCATGAAGCGTGTTGGCTCCATGGACAGCTCGTTCCTCTGCTTTCCCGGGTTGCCACCAAGCTCTGAGCTGAGGTTTATACACTGTGGCTGCCCGTCCCTGGGCCCGGCTATGACGTGCTGGTAATTTCTGGGCTCTGTATTTGGTCTGACATCAGTTTGTGGTGTATTACGCCACCCTGGATGCTTCAGGAGGCCGGCGAGTAGGTGACCGGGGATGGTGGTGTCAGCGGGGAAAAGTGGTAGAGGGTTTTCAGAAAAAAGTGGAAGAGTGGAAGGAAAGTGGCAGAGGGTTTTCAGAGGCTTGCTGCAATCCTGGGGGTGGAGTTTATTTAGTCCACGGGGCCAGACTCATCGAGTGGCCGGATGTGGCCCCGAATCTCCCACCTAAAGAGAGAGACTAGTCAGGGACCTCTAAGGGTTTTACCCAGGCCCGTCAGCACTTCCCACCGGTAAACGTTGTCTCCCCATTTTACAGCGGGTCAGGGCTGGGGCGGCAGCGGCCCTGAAATCAGCGGGCTCAGGGCGGGAACATAAATATTCTGTTGTGGTGTCCGGAGAGAGTGATGCGGGCCCGAAGCCCCCCCTGAAGAGGCCGCCGAGGGCGGGCCAGCGCCCAAGTGCCAAGCGGGACCGAAAGGCCATCAACCTGCAGGTGAAGCTGGAGGTACTGCGGCGCTTCGAAGCCGGAGAGAAGCTCAGCCGAATCGGGAGGGCACTGGGTCTCTCCACCTCCACTGTGGCCACCATTCGTGACAACAAGGACAAGATCCGAGCGAGTTCCCAGGCGGCCACCCCGCACGCGGCCTGTAAGCTGACGCGCAGCCGCAGCCTGGTGATGGAGAACATGGAGCGGCTGCTGAGCGTGTGGATCGAGGACCAGAACCGGCGTGACGTGCCGGTCAGCGTGGTGCTCGTCCAGGAGAAGGCCCGCAGCCTGTTTGAGGAGCTCAAGCGGGCGCAGGGTGAGGGCTCCGAGGCGGAGACTTTCGGCGCCAGCCGCGGCTGGTTCGCGCGCTTCAAGGCGCGGCACGGGCTGCGCAGCCTCGGGGCCGGAGGCGAGGCGGCGCGCGCAGACGCAGAGGCTGCGCGCAGGTATCCGGCGCTGCTGCGGAGGGTGATCCAGGAGGGCGGCTACACGGCCCGGCAGGTGTTCAACGTGGACGAGACCCGGCTCTTCTGGAGGCGGCTGCCGGGCAGGACGGGCCCTTCCATGGCGGAGAAGCCAGGCCCCGGGTTCACAGCCGCCCAAGATCTCCTGACCCTGCTGCTCGGCAGCAACGCTGCCGGCGACTTCAAGCTGAAGCCGCTGCTGGTGTACCCCTCAGAGAACCCGCGCGCCCTCCGGGGCTTCTCCAAGCCCAACCTGCCCGTGCTGTGGCGCTCGCACAGGAAGGCCTGGGTCACTGTGAGCCTCTTCCAGGAGTGGTTCGTGCACTTCTTCTGCCCCGCTGTGGAGAGGTACTGCGCCCGGCACGGGCTCCCGTATAAAGCTCTGCTCGTCCTGGACAGCACTCCCGGCCGCCCAGGGAACCTGGACGACCTCTCCGACCACGTGCGCGTGGAGTACCTGCCCAAGGACACCACGGCCCTCATCCAGCCCATGACCCAGGACGTGGTCGCCACGTTCAAGGCCTGCTACCTGCGGAGGGTCTTCCGCCTCTTGGCGGCGAGGGCGGGAGGCGCTGGCGAGCGGTCAGCGGCCTCGGACTTCTGGCGGGACTATAGCATCCTGGACGCTGTGCACAACATCTTCGAGTCCTGGGAGGAGGTTCCGCCCGCGACGTTGAACCAGGGTTGGAGGAAGCTGTGGCCCGAGTGCCTCCAGCACGACGCCAGCCCCCGACCCGGGGAGGCCCTCCCGCAGATCAGGCGGGACGTCGTGGCGCTGGCGCACAGCTTGGGTTTCGGGGAGGTGGCAGAGGCGGATGTGGCTGAGCTGCTGCAGAGCCAGGGCGCAGACCTGTCCAACGAGGAGCTGGTGGGGCTGGAGCAGGAGCTGGCAGCCGGGGAGGAGGGTGAGGACAGCTCGACGGCTTCCCGCCAGCTCACGGCCAGGTACCTGGCCAAGGCCCTAGCACATTTCGATGCTGGCCTGCAGATCGTCAGGGACAACGATCCCAACCTGGAGCGCAGCCTCCGCGTCTGCCGGGGCGTGAACAACGTGATCAGCTGCTATCGGGAGCTCTTCAAGGAGAAGAGAGGCCCCAAATAGTGTGTGTTGAGGGGGAGGGGGTGTTGGGAGTTCTGAGGCCTCCGGACTTTGTTGGGGAGAGGGGGTCCTCCCTCCCCATCTTTCACATGGAAGTGACACTGGTCTGCATGTTTCCATTTCATTAATCCCTCAAATGTTTTTCTGTCAGCAAATAATTTAGTGTCTCAAGTGAACTTCTCAAATATATGGTTTTAGAAGCCTTGGTGAATTCTCAAGTGACTTTATTGCATCCTGGGCCCTTTCGGAGCAGTGCAGCCTCGGTTTCCTAGTGGAAGCCCATGAGGAAGCCGGAAGCACCGGCTAGCACCCCTGGCACGGTATTCCTGCCACCTTGCTCACTGCGCTGAGCTCTTCCTGTATTCAGAGCTGGGGCTCACAGAGCTGAGAGGGGTTCAGAGAGGGGTTCTGCTTGTTTTATGGCCCGCTCACCCTTCAGCTGAGCTTCAGGACCTGCAGGCGGCAAAGGCTGACCCCGGATGAGCACCCAGAGAGACTCAGGGATCCAGAGAGTGGGCCTGGGTGGGAGGAGTGTCCGGCCACACACCTCCCATCTCTGTTCTCCCGGGACACTGGATGCGTCTTGTCATCTTGTTCTGTCCTCTGAAATGATGCTGTGCCCCTGCTGACTGGCCGGGGGGAGGGGGGGCGGGAGGAGAGACTACAGCCCGTTGTGGGTGAGCTGGTGAGGCAGCACATTCGCCAGGCTCCCCGGCCCCGGCGCGGGCGTCCTCACGGCTGCAGGCCCGGCTGCAGGCCTGCTGCTAACTCTCCCTCTCTTCTTGTCTCTCTCCTCTGCTGCTCCCTCTCTCCACCAGTTTCCGTTTGACTCCTGCCATGCCCCTTTGACTCTTCTTCCCGTGGACACGGGCTCATTCCAGGCAGTGGTGGCATTTGGAGACAAGGCCCCGGATGCCATGTGGGAAGACTGGGAGGCACACGATGCCCCACAGAAGGAGGGGTAAGGATGTGGGGTTTGGGGTAGGGTTGGCCTTACTGCAGGACGCATGGGTCCTCAGGTGAGTGGTCCCTGTCTCCAGCCAAGGGGCCCTGTTAGAGGAAGCCTTCCCTGAGCCTGCCTTCCTTCTGCAGGAGGTGGGGGGCAGGGGGTGGGCGGGCTAGCCCGGGAGATTGGTTGGGGGCTAAATTTGGCCTGAAGGTTTTGCTGGGGAGCCCAGGTGCCCTCACATCTCCCATCTGCTGTCCATACACCCCGGTGTACACCTGACTGAGGTATGCCCAGAGCCGACCTCTGAACCCATGCACAAAGCAAGCACTCCCTGCTGGCTGGACCTCTTGCATCCGCCCCAACTCTTGGGCCATCGTGGGTACCCGTAGCTCTAGGCTGTCCTGGGGGTGGCCACTGTGGGTGTACCTGACCAGGGGTGCTGGTCTGCTCCTGCTTGGCTATCTGCACCGTTCAGTGTAGAATCAGAGCCAGAGGAGAGACTGACTTTAAAGGACACTTCTGGGCATATTAATCACGTTAAGGCTGTACACGGGTCTTCTCTTCCTGGCTGGGGTCTGGCTGGACACGGGGTGTTTTCCAGGGGTGCTGGGCGCGGAACCGGGCCCCGGGCGCTGGGGCCGGAGCGGGACCCAGTCCCCGGGCGCTGGGGGCGGAGCCGGGCCCCGGGCGCTGGGGGAGGAGCCGGGCTCCGGGCGCGGAGCCGGGCCCCGGGCGCTGGGGGCGGAGCCGGGCTCCGGGCCGCTGGGGGCCCTTCGGGTTCGGGCCAACAAAGAGCAGCCCGGATACCCACGCCCACGGCTGGGCCTGCTGGTCTCTCCGTCCTTCTGTCGGGCACAGTGTTCACCTCCCCCTGCTGCCCCGGCTGGCCTATCTCCTGTCGGGTGGTAAGCTCTTCGTCCCAGCCGCCATCTCCCGCAGCTACCACCCCTTCTCCAGCCTCGGGGATGACCCAGGACCCTCCCTGGGCTCCCCGCCTGCCCCCCTTGGTCGGTGTCCTCAGTCCCCCTGTGCTGACAGGTGAGTGTTCCCTCCAGACGCTCCCAAACGCTTCACCCCAACATCCTCCCCGGGGTCGGCCCCATGTCCTGTCGGGATGTCCCCTGTCACCAAGCCCCAACTACATGGCGAGGGCAGGCATCGGGCTTGCAGCAGGTACCGCTGTGTATCCTGCTGTATACACAGGCATGACCCTGCCCCAGGGTGCAGGAAAGGCAGCCCTATCTCAGGATATGGGGAGACGACTGACTGACTACAGGGCGGACGTCAGCTCTCGGCGCACTAGGCAAGAGCAGCCGGGTTCTCGCTCCCTGGACCCTTTCTCACCTGACTGTGACCCGGCTTTGTTCCCACCCCCGTTGTCCCTCCATTGGCCTCGCTCTTGTGAGCAGAGCAGGACAGTGTGGTCAGCGGTCACAGGCTGAGGCACAGGGACACTGGCTGACCCGCGTGCACCCATGCTGACCCCACGGAACGGGCATTGCACCAGGGCCTGTGTGGTGCGGGTTCACCTGCCCACAGAGAGGCCGGGCCTCTGTCCTGGCTCCAGAGGTCACCTTGAGTCTGACGGGAGTGTCCGTGCTCCATGGGCCTCGCTCCAGGCTGGTCTGTGCTGACGGCATGATACACAGTGGGGCTTCCTTCCCCGGGGGCTGGAGGCCGAGGTCGGGCACATGGTGGTCCTCATGTCGACATGACCGACCCCAAAAAACCCTGCACCTCAGGATTCAGGAGGGATTCCCTGGGTGGCCACACCCAAGGGACCCCCGATGCAGCTCCTGACCTCTGCCCTCGGCTGATATTAATCTACATCCTAAGCAACTCTGTGCCAGCTGCAGAGAGAGGGGGCTTGTTCACACCCCCCTCCCAGTGCACGGGGCTCTCGTGGACAGGCCCCTCCCAAGATATGGAGCTCACCTGGGCAGGTACCCAGCAGCCCACGGGGCTCTCGTGGACAGCCCTCTCCCAGGATATGGAGCTCACCTGAGCAGGTACCCAGCAGCCCACGGGGCTCTCGTGGACAGCCCCCTCCCAGGATATGGAGCTCACCTGAGCAGGTACCCAGAAGCCCACGGGGCTCTCATGGTCAGGCCCCTCCTAGGATATGGAGCTCACCTGAGCAGATACCCAGCAGCCCACGGGGCTGTCGTGGACAGCCCCCTCCCAGGATATGGAGCTCACCTGGGCATGTACCCAGCAGCCCATGGGGCTCTCGTGGACAGGCCCCTCCTAGGATATGGAGCTCACCTGAGCAGGTACCCAACAGCCCATGGGGCTCTCATGGTCAGGCCCCTCCCAGGATACAGAGCTCGCCTGGGCAGGCACCCGGCAGGGCTGGGCACGCAGGAACCGTGCACATAGCCCTCATTGCAGAGCACCCCCAACCCACCTGTTGGTCAGAGCTGACCCTGAGCACCTCAGAGCAGGACCTGAACTAACAAACAGCAGCTCCTGGACAGGTCTGTGACCCTGGGCTTCACTCTGTGTGGCCTCCCTCCACCGCGTCTTCCAGAGGCTTCCAGTGCCGCCGGGGCACCAGGCCTCTGTCTCCAACCATCACCCCTCCTCTCCCTGACTCCTGGGTTCCTCTCATTACGAGAGGGTCTTCTTAAAGTTGTCTCCCATTCATGGACCAGATAAAATGATTAGAAAACAGGACTTCCCTGGTGGCGCAGTGGTTGAGAGTCCGCCTGCCGATGCAGGGGACACGGGTTCGTGCCCCGGTCCGGGAGGATCCCGGAGCGGCTGGGCCCGTGAGCCATGGCCGCTGAGCCTGCACGTCCGGAGCCTGTGCTCCGCAATGGGAGAGGCCACAGCAATGAGAGGCCCACGTACCGCAAAAAAAAAAAAAAAAAATTAGAAAACAAGCCAGAGCTGCAGCCCCTTGTCTATCCTGACTCAGGAGCCCACACCTGTTCCTTGGACCTGGCCGGTGCAGCAAGGCCCATTTTCTGCAGCTATGAGCCCCTGAGGGGCGAGGATTGGCTGACCTGGGCAGCCTGACCGTGCCGGTGAGCCCTCCCCAGGTGTGCGTGGGCTGAGGTCAATATAAACACCGCTCCAGGCAGCAAGAGCCCCTGCAGCTGTGCCTGACGCCATATTCTCTGCCCCGTCAGCAGTCTCGGGGCTGGGCTGCTGGGAGGGAGTGAGGGGCCACGGATTTGTGGGTGGCCCGGTGTGAGTGGGGCTCTGCTGGACTTTCTGCAGGAGTTGCCGGGCTGCCACCTGCTAAAGAAGAGGATGTGTCACCCATACCTGCCGCTGGAATTTCTCCCCGGGCAGAGGTGAGGAAAGAAAAAAGCAGTGGGGGCCGGGACAGGAGGGGTATCTCAGGCAGGGAAATGGAAAGCTTCCAGAAGAGCGCCCGCGGCCAGTACCATCCCGGCTGGCCTGCAGGCACCAACTCGGCCTGCGTGCTGTGGCTGGTGTGACTCCAAGCCCTTTCCTCTAGGCTTTCAAGTCCTTGCACACATTCAGGTGTTTTACCTGGGAAGGGTGGGAACAGTTCAACAGCAGCTGGCCTGGGGCTCAGCTCACGTTTACTCAGAGACGCCTCGGCACGGTCCCCCAGCTTTGCAATGAGGACGCTCCTTGCGGGGTGGGGGGCTGCTGGCTGCATGCGAGAGGATTCCCCACCTCTGACCAACTTCAGAATTGTTTACTGCTGGAGCAAGTGCCCTGATAGGGTTTTCATCTGTATAACTGGTGGGTTCTGTTTTTTTTTTTTTTCTTTTTTGGTTCAAGGTAGGTTTTATTGCTCTTTTTTGTATTTATAGATATAAGCATGGAAATAATTCATTCATATAAATACATCTATGGGAAGGGAAGAACTTTATTTTCTGTTTTATTTTTAAAATTTTATATATTTTTAAAAATTTTTAAATTTTATTTTTTTTATACAGCAGGTTCTTATTGGTTATTTTATACATATAAGTGTATACATGTCAATCCCAGTCTCCCAATTTATCCCCCCCACCCCCCGCCATGGCGTTACCCCCTTGGTGTCCATACGTTTGTTCTCTACATCTGTGTCTCTATTTCTGCCCTGAAAACTGGTTTATCTGTACCATTTTTCTAAGTTCCACATATATGCATTAATATACAATATTTGTTTTCCTTTTTCTGACTTACTTCACTCTGTATGACAGTCTCTAGATCCATCGACTTCTCTACAAATGACCCAATTTCATTCCTTCTTATGGCTAATAGTCCGTTGTATATATGTACCACATCTTTATCCATTCGTCTGTCTGTGGGCATTTAGGTTGCTTCCATGACCTGGCTATTGTAAATAGTGCTGCAATGAACATTGTGGTGAATGTGTCTTTTTGATTTATGGTTTTCTCTGGGTATATGCCCAGTAGTGAGATTGCTGGATCATATGGTAATTCTATTTTTAGTTCTTTAAGGAACCTCCATACTGTTCTCCATAGTGACTGTATCAATTTACATTCCCACCAATCGTGGAAGAGGGTTCCTTTTCTCCACACCCTCTCCAGCATTTGTTGTTTGTAGATTCTCTGATGATGCCCATTCTAACAGGTGTGAGGTGATCCCTCATTGTAGTTTTGATTTGCATTTCTCTAATAATTAGTGATGTAGAGCAGCTTTTCATGGCTTCTTGGCCATCTCTACGTCTTCTTGGAAGAAATGTCTATTTAGATCTTCTGCCCATTTTTGTATTGGGTTGTTTGTTTTTTTAATATTGAGCTGCATGAGCTGTTTATATATATTGGAGAGTAATCCTTTGTCCATTGATTCGTTTGCAAATATTTTCTCCCATTATGAGGGTTGTCTTTTCGTCTTGTTTGTAGTTTGCTTTGCAAAAGCTTTTATGTTTCATTAGGTCCCATGTGTTTAGTTTTCTTTTTTATTGCCTTACTCTAGGAGGTGGATCAAAAATGATCTGCTGTGATTTATGTCAGAGTATTCTTCCTATGTTTTCCTCTAAGAGTTTTATACTGTCCGGTCTTACATTAAGGTCCCTAATCCATTTTGAATTTATTTTTCTGTATGGTGTTAGGGGGTGTTCTAATTTCATTCTTTTACATGTAAGTGTCCATTTTTCCCAACACCACTGATTGAAGAGACTGTCTTTTCTCCATTGTATAGTCTTGCCTCCTTTGTCATAGATTAGTTGACCATAGGTGTGTAGGTTTATCTCTGGGCTTTCTTTTTCTTTTTTTTTTCCTTTTACACCTTCATTGGAGTATAATTGCTTTACAATGGTGTGTTAGTTTCTGCTGTATAACAAAATGAATCAGCTATACCTATACATATATCACCATATCCCCTCTCTCTTGCATCTCCCTCCCACCCTCCGTATCCCACCCGTTTAGGTGGTCACAAAGCACCGAGCTGATCTCCCTGTGCTATGTGGCTGTTCCCAGTAACTATTGATGTTACATTAGGTAATGTATATATGTCCATGCCACACTCTCACTTTGTCCCAGCTTACCCTTCCTCCTCCCTGTGTCCTCAAGTGCTTTCTCTACGTCTGTGTCCTTAATCCTGTCCTGCCCCTAGGTTCTTCATAAACTTTTTTTTCTTTAGATTCCATATATCTCTGTTAGCATATGGTATTTATTTTTCTCTTTCTGACTTACTTCACTGTGTAGGACAGACTCTAAGTCCATCCACCTCACTACAAATAACTCAGTTTTGTTTCTTTTTATGGCTGAGTAATATTCCATTGTATATATGTGCCAGATCTTCTTTATCCATTCATCTGTCGATGGACACTTAGGTTGCTTCCATGTCCTGGCTATTGTAAATAGAGCTGCAATGAACATGTTGTACATGACTCTTTTTGAATTATGGTTTTCTCAGGGTAAATGCCCAGTAGTTGGATTGCTGGGTCGTATGGTACTTCTGTTTTTAGTTTTTTAAGGAACCTCTATACTGTTATCCCTAGTGGCTATAGCAATTTACATTCCCAGCAACAGTGCAAGAGCGTTCCCTTTTCTCCAGTAAATGCCTCTCCAGCATTTATTGTTTGTAGATTTTTTGATGATGGCCATTCTGACTGCTGGGAGGTGATACCTCACTGTAGTTTTGATTTGCATTTCTCTGATGATTAGTGATGTTGAGCATCCTTTCATGTGTTTGTTGGCCATCTGTATGTCTTCTTTGGAGAAATGTCTATTCAGGTCTTCTGCCCATTTTTGGATTGTTTGTTTTTGTGATATTGTGCTGCATGAGCTGCTTGTAAATTTTGGAGATTAATCCTTTGTCAGCTCCTTCATTTGCAAATATTTTCTCCCATTCTGAGGGTTGTCTTTTTGTCTTGTTTATGTTTTCCTTTGCTGTGCAAAAGCTTTGAAGTTTCATTAGGTCCCATTTGTTTATTTTTGGTTTTATTTTCATTTCTCTAGGAGGTGGGTCAAAAAAGGATCTTGCTGTGATTTATGTCATAGAGTGTTCTGCCTATGTTTTCCTCTAAGAGTTTTATAGTGTCTGGTCTAACATATAGGTCTCTAATCCATTTTGAGTTTATTTTTGTGTATCGTATTATGGAGTGTTCTAATTTCATTCTTTTATGTGTAGCTGTCCAGTTTTCCCAGCACCACTTACTGAAGAGACTGTCTTTTCTCCACTGTATATCCTTGCCTCCTTTGTCATAGATGAGTTAGCCATAGATATGTAGGTTTATCTCTGGGCCTTCTATCCTGTTCCATTGATCTATATTTCTGTTTTTGTGCCAGTACCATATAGTCTTGATTACTGTAGCTTTATAGTATAGTCTGAAGTCAGGAAGTCTGATTCCTCCAGCTCTTTTAATCTCCCTCAAGACTGCTTTGGCTATCTGGGGTCTTTTGTGTCTCCATACAAGTTTTAAGATTTTTTTGTTCTAGTTCTGTAGAAAATGCCACTGGTAATTTGATAGGGATTGCATTGAATCTGTAGCTTGCTTTGGGTACTATAGTCATTTTCACAATATTGATTGTTCTAATCCAAGAACACGGTTTATACCTCCATATGTTTATATCATCTTTGATATCTTTCAGCAGTGTCTTATAGTTTTCTGAGTACAGGTCTTTTACCTCCTTAGGTAGGTTAATTCCTATATATTTTATTCTTTTTGTTGCAATGGTGAATGGGATTGTTTCCTTAATTTCTCTTTCTGATCTTTCATTGAATGCAAGAGATTTCTGTGCATTAATTTTGTATCCTGCAACTTTACCAAATTCATTGATGAGCTCTAGTAGTTTTCTGGTGGCATCTTTAGGATTCACTATGTAGAGTACCGTGTCATTTGCAAACAGTGACAATTTTACTTCTTTTTTTACAATTTGTATTCCTTTTATCTCTTTTTCTTCTCTGATTGCCATGGCTAGGACTTCCAAAACTATGTTGAGTAATAGTGGTGAGAGTGGACATCCTTGTCTTGTTCCTGATCTTAGAGGAAATGCTTTTAGTTTTTCACCATTGAGAATGATGTTTGCTGTGGGTTTGTCATATATGACCTTTATTACGTTGAGGTAGGTTCTCTCTGTGCCCACTTTCTGGAGAGCTTTTTTTATATCATAAATGGGTGTTGAATTTTGTCAAAAGCTTTTCCTGCATCTATTGAGATGATCATATTTTTATTCTACAACTTGTTAATATGGTGTATCACATTGATTGATTTGTGTGTATTGAAGAATTCTTGCATCCCTGGGATAAACCCCACCTGATCATGGTGCATGACCCTTTTAAGGTGTTGTTCAATTCTGTTTGCTAGTATTCTGTTGAGGATTTTTACATCTATATTAATCAGTGATATTGGTCTCTAATTTTCTTTTTCTGTAGTATCTTTGTCTGGTTTTGGTATCAGGGTGATGGTGGCCTCATATAATGAGTTTGGGAGTGTTCCTTCCCCTGCAAATTTCTGAAGAGTTTGAGAAGGTTGGGTGTTAGCTCTTGTCTAAATGTTTGATAGAATTCACCTCTGATGCCATCTGGTTCTGGACTTTTGTTTGTTGGAAGACTTTTTTTTTTTAGATGTTGGGAATAGGAGTTTATTAACTTATTTATTTATTTTTGCTGTGTTGGGTCTTCATTTCTGTGCGAGGGTTTTCTCTAATTGTGGCAAGCAGGGGCCACTCTTCATCGCATGGGCCTCTCACTATTGCGGCCTCTCTTGTTGTGGAGCACAGGCTCCAGACACGCAGGCCCAGTAGTTGGGGCTCACGGGCCTAGTTGCTCCACGGCATGTGGGATCCTCCCATACCAGGGCTCGAACCCGTGTCCCCTGCATTAGCAGGCAGATTCTCAACCACTGCACCACCAGGGAAGCCCTGTTGAAAGATTTTGAATCACAGTTTCAATTTCATTACTTGTGATTGGTCTGTTCATATTCTCTATTTCTTCCTGGTTCAGTCTTGGAAGGTTATACCTTTCTAAGAATTTGTCCATTTCTTCCAGGTTGTCCATTTTATTGGCATAGAGTTGGTTGTAGTAGTCTCTTAGGATGCTTTGTATTTCTGTGGTGTCTGTTGCAACTTCTCCTTTTTCATTTCTAATTTTATTGATTTGAGTCCTCTCCCTCTTTTTCTTGAGTCTGGCTAAAGGTTTATCATTTTTGTTTATCTTCTCAAAGTACCAGCTTTTAGTTTTATTGATCTTTGCTATTGTTTTCTTTGTTTCTATTTCATTTATTTCTGCTCTGATCTTTATGATTTCTTTCCTTCTACTAACTTTGGGTTTTGTTCTTCTTTCTCTAGTTCCTTTAGGTGTAAGTTTAGATTGTTTATTTGAGATTTTTCTTGTTTCTTGAGGTAGGCTTGTATTGCTATAAACTTCCCTCTTAGAACTGCTTTTGCTGCATCCCATAGGTTTTGGATCATCATGTTTTTGTTGTCATTTGTCTCTAGGTAGTTTTTGATTTCCTCTTTGATTTCTTCAGTGATCTCTTGGTTATTTATTAACGTATTGTTTAGCCTCCATGTGTGTGTTTTTTACGTTTTTTCCCCCCTGTAATTGATTTCTAATCTCATAGCCTTGTGGTTGGAACAGATGCTTGATATGATTTCAGTTTTCTTAAACTTACTGAGGCTTTATTTGTGATCCAAAATGTGATCTATCTTGGAGAATGTTCTGTGTGCAGTTGAGAAGAATGTGTAATCTGCTGTTTTTGGATGGAATGTCCTATAAATATCAATTAAATCTATTTGGTCTATTGTGTTATTTAAAGCTTGTGTTTCCTTATTAATTTTCTGTCTGGATGATCTCCATTGGTGTAAGTAAAGTGTTAAAGTTCCCTGCTATAATTGTGTTACTGTTGATTTCCTCTTTTACAGCTGTTAGCCGTTGCCTTATGTATTGAGGTTCTCCTATGTTGGGTACATATATATTTATAATTGTTATATCTTCTTCTTGGATTCGTCCCTTGATCATTATGTAGTGTCCTTCCTTGTCTCTTGTAACATTCTTTATTTTAAAGTCTATTTTATCTGATATGTGTATTGCTACTCCAGCTTTCTTTTGATTTTCATTTTCATGGAATATCCTTTTTCATCCCCTCACTTTCAGTCTGTATGTGTCCCTAGGCCTGAAATGGGTCTCTTATAGACAGCATATATATGGATCTTGTTTTTGTATCCATTCAGCAAGCCTGTGTCTTTTGGTTGGAGCATTTAATCCATTCACATTTAAGGTAAATATCGATATGTATGTTCCTATTACTGTTTTCTTAATTTTTATGGGTTTGTTTTTGTAGATCCTTTTCTTCTCATGTATTTCCCACTTAGAGAAGTTCCTTTAGCATGTTTTGTAGAGCTGGTTTGGTGGTGCTGAGTTCTCTTAGCTTTTGCTTGTCTGTAAAGCTTTTGATTTCCCCATCGAATCTGAATGAGATCTTTGCTGAGTAGAGTTCTCTTGGTTGTAGGTTCTTCCCTTTCATCACTTTAAATATATCATGCCACTCCCTTCTGGTTTGTAGAGTTTCTGCTGAGAAATCAGCTGTTAACCTTATGGGAGTTCCCTTGTATGTTATTTGTCATTTTTCCCTTGTTGCTTTCAATGATTTTTCTTTGTCTTTAATTTTTGTCAATTTGCTTACTATGTGTCTCAGCATTTTTCTCCTTGGGTTTATCTTGCCTGGGACTCTCTGTGCTTCCTGGACTTGGGTGGCTACTTCCTTTTCCATGCTAGGGAAGTTTTCAACTATAATCTCTTCAGATATTTTCTCGGGTCCTTTCTCTCTCTCTCTTCTCCTTCTGGGACCCCTATAATGCGAATGTTGTTGCGTTTAATGTTGTCCCAGAGGTCTCTTAGGCTGTCTTCATTTCTTTTCATTCTTTTTTCTTTATTCTGTTCCACAGCAGTGAATTCCACCTTTCTGTCTTCCAGGCCACTTATCCGTTCTTCTGCCTCAGTTATTCTGCTATTGATTCCTTCTAGTGTATTTTTCATTTCAGTTATTGTATTGTTCATCTCTGTTTGTTTGTTCTTTAATTCTTCTAGGTCTTTGTTAAGCATTTCTTGCATCTTCTCGATCTTTGCCTCTGTTCTTTTTCCAAGGTCCTGGATCATCTTCACTGTCATTATTCTGAATTCTTTTTCTGGAAGGTTGCCTATCTCCACCTCATTTAGTTGTTTTTCTGGGGTTTTATCTTGTTCCTTCATCTGGTACAAAGTCCTCTGCCTTTTCATCTTGTCTATCTTTCTGTGAACATGGTTTTCCTTCCACAGGCTGCAGAATTGTAGTACTTCTTGCTTCTGCTGTCTGCCCTCTGGTGGATGAGTCCATCTTAGAGGCTTGTGCAAAATTCCTGATGTGACAGACTGGTGGTGGGTAGAGCTGGCTGTTGCTCTGGTGGGCGGAGCTCAGTAACACTTTAAACCGCTTGTCTGCTGATGGGTGGGGCTGGGTTCCCTCTCTCTTGGTTGTTTGGCCTGAGGCGACCCAGCACTGGAGCCTACCTGGCTCTTTTGTGAGGCTAATGGCGGACTCTGGGAGGGCTCATGCCAAGGAGGACTTCCCAGAACTTCTGCTGCCAGTGTCCTTGTCCCCACGGTGAACCACAGCCACCCCCTGCCTCTGCAGGAGACCCTCTAAAACTAGCAGGTAGGTCTGCTCAGTCTTCTATGGGGTCACTGCTCCTTCCCTTGGGTCCTGATGTGCACACTACTGTTGTGTGCCCTCCAAGAGTAGAGTCTCTGTTGTGACTTTATGTCTCTGAGTGGAGTTGAGACTCTGAGTGGAGTCTCACAGACTCTGGGTCCTGTGAAGCTTCACTGCTTTGTGGTTGTGGAAATCTTATAGGAGACGGTCCACAGCAGGTGAAGCTAATGCTGTCAGTGGAGGTGGTGAAGCCAAAGATCTGCAGTTCAGACTAAAGGTGCCAATGTACATACAGAACAAAACCATCTCATGTGAATGTAGTTCAGGCACGTTTAACATAAATACAGTCATGTTAATGCCTAACATCTTCTATCTTGTGCCTCCCCTCAGGGACCCCCTCCTCAGTTCCTGAGGCTCCTGTAACTCATGTACAGAGGAATGGAGAGTGGGCTCTGTCCAGTCTGAGCCCTGAGTTACCCTGTGTGTATCTTAGGATACTTTGTATTTCTGTGGTGGCTCTTGTAACATCATCTCTTTCATTTCTGATTTATTTGGGCCCTCTCTTTTTAAAGAAACATACTACTATTTTATTCTTTACAGAAGCTTAATAAATGTTTGATCTACTACCCTTACTCTATTTATACTTTTTGCAGTGAGACTTTTACTTTTGTTTGTTTTCTTGTTACTATCAATAATTAGTGAGACTTCTTTCAAGCTTAAGTAAATTCCTTCAACATTGCATATAAGGCTGGTTTAGTAGTGATGAACTGTTTTAGCTTTTGCTAGTCTGGGAAACTCTTGATCTCTCCTTCAATTCTTTTTTCCCCCATAAATTTATTTATTTATTTACTTTTGGCTGCGTTAGGTCTTCATTGCAGTGTGTGGACTTTTCTCTAGTTGTGGCAAGTGGAGGCTACTCTTCGTTGTGGTGCACGGGCTTCTCATTGCAGTGGCTCCTCTGGTTGCAGAACATGGGCTCTAGGTGCTCAGGCTTCAGTAGTTGTGGCTTGCGGGCTCAGTAGTTGTGGCTCATGGGCTCTAGAGCACAGGCTCAGTAGTTGTGGCACACAGGCTTAGTTGCTCTGTGGCATGTGGGATCTTCCTGGATCAGGGCTCGAACCCTTGTCCCCTGCATTGGCAGGCGGATTCTCAACCACTGTGCCACCAGGAAAGCCCTCTCCTTCAATTCTGAATCATAATCTTGCTGGTAGGGTATTCCTGTTGTAGACTTTTTCTTTTTAGCCCATTGAATATATCCTATCATTCCTTCCTAGTCTGCAAATTCTGCTGAGAAGTCATCTGACAGTCTTATGGGAATACCTTGAACATAACTAGACCCTTTTATTTCACTGCTTCTGTGATCCCTCTTTACATTTTTAAATTTTTGGTGCTTTATAATATGTCTTCGTGTGGACCTGTTTGTCTTCATCTTGTTTGGGTCTCTGTGTTTCCTGGACCTGGATGTGTGTTTCCTTCCCCAGGTTAGGAAAGTTATCAGTTACTATATCGTCTAATAAGTTCTCTGCCCGTTTCTCTCTTCTCCTCGTTCTGGGACCCCTGTAATGCTCATGTTAATATTCTTGATATTGTCTCAGAGGTCCCTGTACCTATAGTCTTAATTGTTTTTTCTTCATGCTATTCAGTTTGGGTGATTTTCACTACTCTGTTTTCCATTTCACTGATCTGTTCTTCTGTATCATATAATGTGGCTTCTCTCGTGTGTGTGTGTGTGTTTTAAGCTCTTTTATTGTATTGTTCACTGTTTGGTTCTTTTTGACATGTTATTACTCTTTGTTGAAATTCTCACTACGTCCATGTATTCTTCTCCTGACTTGGGTGAGCATCTTTATAATCATTACTGTGAACACTTTTTTTTATTGGGTAGAATGCTTATCCCTGTTTTATTCAGCTTTTTTTCTGATGTCGTGTCTTGTTACTTCATTTGTAACATATTCCTCTATTTCGTTATGTTTCCTAATTCTCTGTGCATTTCTATTCATTAGGTTCAGGTTGTTACATTCCCGGGAGTCAGAGAAGTGGCCTTATATAGGAGATGACTGATAGGGCCCAGCAGCTCATTGTCCTCTGACCAGCAGAGTCACATGCTCCAGGGATGTCCCCTGTGTGGGCTGCACAAACCTTTCTCTTACAGCAGGGCCAACTGCTGTAGACAAGCTGGTAGGCGGTGTTGGACCCTGGCCTAAATGGCTGTGAACTCCTGTATGTGATTGCTGTGGGTGTGCTGATAACCAAGGCAGCCCTCCGTTATGGGTGGCTGTGTGGTGCTCCAGGTGCACAGGCGGACAAGGTAGGCCCCCATTGTGTCTGGTTGTGAGGGCTTCTGGTGCAGGAGTCCTATGGACATGGTGGTAAATGGGGCAGGACCCTGATTCTAATCAGTTCCAGGGAAGACTCTAAAATGTTGCTTGCCAATGTCTCAGTTCCTAGCGGGAGTCCCAGCTGCCTCTTGCCTTTCCAAGAAGCTCTCCGAGAATAGCAAGTGGGTCTGACCCAGGTGTCTTTCACACTACTGGCCCTGCACAGGGACTGAGAACGTGTGAGATTTGTGTGTGTCCTATGAGAGCAAAGTCTCAGTTTTCTTTAGCCTCCAGCTTTCCTGAAAGTAAGCCCTGCAGGTTTTCAAATCCAGACCTGCTGTGTTCTTTTCTTCCAGTGCAGGAACCCTGGGCTGAGCAGCCTGTTGCAGGGCTCAGACCCTTCCCTCCATGTGGAAGACCCATGCAATTGTGATATCTTCCAGCTGTGGGTCACTGTGCTCTAGGTGTGGGTTCCAAGTAGACTGTGTTTCCAGTCCTCCTACCTGCCTTGTGGTTTCTCCTTCCTTATATCTTTAGTTGTGGAAAAACTTCCCTGCTAGTCTCCAGGTCATTCTCAGAGATAATTTCCGTGGAAGTTGTTGTAATTTGGGTGTGTCCATGGCAGGAGGGGAGCTCAGTATCTTCCTACTCTATCATCTTGATCCCCTCAAGAATGTTTTTTAAATATATGCATTTATTACTGTAAACATAACTCTTTGAATTACACTGTTTTTCCTGTATTCCATAAATTTAGGTACTTTGTGTTTCCAATTTTGTTTACTTTAAGACTTTTTAAAAAATTTCTCTTTTGATTTATTCCTGTATGCATTGGCTATTCAGGAGCTTATTGTGCAATTTCTAAGTGTTCTTGAATTTTCAATTCTTTTTAATATTGAATATCAATTTCATACCATTGTGGTTGGAAATGATCCTTGATATGACTTCAATATTCTTGGATTTTTGAAGACTCGTTTTGTGGCTTAGCATAGGATCTACCCTAGGCAATATTCTACGTGTACTTAAGAAGAATAGAAAGTTTGCTACTGTTGAGTGGAATATACTGTATATGTCTGTTAGGTTCATTTGATATCAAGTGTGTGTTCAAGTTCAGTGTTTCCTGATTGATATTCTGTCCGGATGATCTATACAGTGTTGAAAGTTGGGTATCGACCTTTCTTACCTTTATTTTATTTCTGCACATTTTCCCCTTCTCGTGGGTTAATATATTCTTTATATGTTGAGAGGCTCCAAAACTGGATACATACATATTTATAATTGTCATGATTTCTTGATGAATTAATCCATTTATCATTATATGATAACCTTATTTCCTTTGAAGGTTTGACTTCAAGTCTTTTTTGCCTGATAATAGACTAGTTATGCAAGTATCATTTTCATGGAGTATTTTTTCCCACTCATTAATTTTATGCTATATATGGATTAGAAGTTAACATGAATCTCTTGCACACAGTATAATTGAACTTTCTTTAATCCATTCAGCCACCCTATGGATTATTTAAATTGAAGTATCATTGATTTACAATATTACATTAGTCTCAGTGGTACAACATATGGATTGAATATTTTTATAGATCATGCTCCACTAAAGTGATTACAAAATAATGGCTATATTTCCCCGTGCTGTACTATATATCCTTGTTTGTTTATTTCATACATAGGGGTATTGGATTTAGAGAAACAAACTACTGTCTTTCCCTCCCCCCTTCACTCGCCCCACCAGTAACCACTAATTTGTTCTCTGTGAGTCTATTTCTGTTTCGTTATATACACTCCTTTCTTTCATTTTTAGATTCTACAGAGAAGTGAGAACATAGAGTATTTGTCTTTCTCTAACATTTTTAAGGAGGTGTAAATATTCTAGGCTTATCCACGTTGTTGCAAGTGGCAGAATTTGATCCTTTTTAATGGCTGAGTAATAGTCTATTGTGTATAGATACCACATCTTCTTTTTTTTTTTTTGATACCACATCTTCTTTATCCACTCATCTGTTGATAGACATTTAGTTTGCTTCCATATGTTGGCAATTGTAAATAATGCAGCTATGAACATCGGGATGCATGTATCTTCTCAAATTGGTGTCTTCATTTTCTTTCGACGTATACCAAGCAGTGGAATTGTTGGCTAATATGATAGTTCTACTTTTAGCTTTTTTCATGACCTCAATATTCTTTTCATAGGGGGTGTACCAATTTATAATCCCACCAACAGTGTACTAGGATTCCCTTCTCCATGTCATGAACAACATTTCGTATTTGTAGACTTTGGAATAATAGCCACGTTGAGAGGTGTGACGTGACATCTCATTATGGGTTTTCTTGTGGGTCATTCGTTAAATTTAATTTACAAAAGAAGGTGATAGGCTGGATGTGATCTCCAGGTTGAGTTTGCTGGTGCCTGGTATAGGTTAATTTGGGGAGAATTAATATCTTTACAATGTTATTTATTGCTTAATTTTTTCAGGTTGACATTTAATGATTGGTAACAGATTTAAAAATTTTTCTCCGTGAAGGATATCTGAAGTCTGTTGGTTTGTTTCTGTTTTATAAAGTTGTTCATTTCTATCATTTTTTAGACTCCACTATAAGTGATATCATATGATATTTGTCTTTTTCTATCTGACTTACTTCACTTAGAATGAAATAACGCCATTTGCAGCAACAGGAATGGACCTAGAGATGGTCATGCTTTTTCATTTCTGAGTAATATTTGATTGTGTACATGGACCCCTTATTCATCATCCATTCATCTGTTGATGGACATTTTGGTTGCCTCCATGTCTTGGCTACTGTAAATAGTGCTGCAGTGCATGTTGGGGTTTGGGTGCATTTGTCTTTTTGAATTCTGGCTTTCTGCAGATGTACGCCCAGAAGTAGGATTGCTGGATGATATGGTAGCTCTCTTTTTACTTTTTAAAGGCATCTCCATACTGTGCTTTATAGTGGCTGTTACCAGCTTACATCTCGCCAACAGCATAGGAGGGTTCCCTTTTCTCCATGTCCTCTCCAGCATTTATGGTTTGTAAACTTTTTGATGATGGACATTTTGACTGTGCAAGGTGATACCTTGTTGTAGTTGTGATTTGCATGTGTCTAATAATTCGAGATGTTGAGCATCTTTGCATGTGTTTTTTTTAAACACTGTGAGAAAAAGTTACAGTTAACATTGGGTTTTTGAAAGTCTAACTATTTTGAATTTTTGTTCAATAACTACCACAGGACGTTTGTTAAGAGCAGGTGTCATTTACACCCTGGCAGTCCTTGTGAATATTAAGTGCCCATAAGCACATGTTTTAAAGTTGCTGTTGTGGAAATGGGCACAGGTGGTAGGATTTCCTTCATGCCCCTCTCTGGTTACTTGGGTAACCAGAGCCACTGTGGAAGATGGGCTCCTGAATTGTAAATTAGTGTGGGCTGTGGCATAACAAACACCGAAAATCTTCTGTTTTGTTACTTCTTGTTTTTGTCTTAATTTAATTTTTCTTTTTTATTGGAGTAAAGTTGATTTAAAATATTCTGTTTGTGGTAGGCGTACAGAACCTTGTTCAGTTATGTATATTCATATGTCTACTGATCTTCAGATTCTTTTCCCATATAGGTTATTAGAGAGTGTTGAGTAGACTTCCCTTTGTTATACAGTAGGTCCCTGTTGATAATCTATTTTACATGTATTAGTGTGTAAGTATTTTTCCCAGCCTCCTGATTTATTCCTTTCACTCACCTTTCTCATTGGGTAACCATAAGTTTGTTTTCTAAGTCTGTGAGTCTGTCTATCTCTCTGCAAGACATGCGTGATATTAGTTCTCCCAACACCAGGGATCGAACCCATGCCCCCTGAAGTGGAAGCTCGGATTCTTAACCATGGGACCCCCTGGGAAGTCCCTGTTTGTCTCTTGTAAAGTAGTTCATTGGTATCAATTTTTAAATTTCAGGTATAAGTAGTATCATATGATATTTGACTTTCTTTTTCTGACTTACTTCACTTAGTATGTTTATCTCTAATTCTATCCATGATGCTGCAAATGGCATTCCTTCATTCTTTTTCATTTCTGAGTAATATTTCACTGGGAACATGTACCACATCTTCATCCATCCGCTGATGCGTATTTTGGTTGCTTCCATGACTTAGACATTGTAAATTGTGCTGCGGTACACATATGGGTGCAAGTGTGTTTTCCAATTCTGTTTTCCTTTTGTTATACACCTGGGAGTGGGACTCCTGGATCATATGGTAGCTCTAATTTTACCTTGTAAAGGCACCTCCATACTGTTATTCATAGTGGCTGTTACCACCTTAGATCCCAACAGCAGCATAGGAGGGTTCCTTTTTTCTACAACCTCTCAAGCATTTATTGTTTGTAGACATTTCAATGATGGCTATTCTGACTCACGTGGAGTGATCCCTCATTGTAGTTTTGATTTCCATGACGCTAATAATACAGGAATTAGAGCATCTTTTCAAGTGCTTTTCTTTTAAACAGTGTAAAATTTACCTATTGAAATAGGATCTTGAAAGTCTGTTCCTTTAGAATTTATTTTGCTTACCTACCCCTGGACATTTCCTGATTGTGGGTGTCAGTTACAGCCCAACAGTCCTTGTGAATATTATCTACCCATAAGCATTGTTTTTAAAGTTGCAGTTTCAGGAAAGGGCAACAAGGCAGCGGAATTTATTCATATTCAACTTGATTGCTAGGGAAAACAGAGGCTTACTGGAACTCCTCTTGCTAGGTTGTAAATTAGAGTGTAAAGTGCCAGGACAAATACCCAAAATCTTGTGTCACATAACTTCTTGTTTAATTGAATTTTTATTTCTTATCAGAGTAAATTTGATTACAATGTTGTGTTTGTTCTAGGTGTACAGAATCTGGTTCATTCATACGTATACATATATCTAATCAGGTTTAGATTCTTTCCCATGTTGGTCATTAGAGAGAGTTGTGTAAACCTCCCTTGGCATCCAGTAGGTCCTTCTTGATTATACATTTTATGTGAATTATTAAATGCATGTTAACCCCAACATCCTAATTTTTCCATTCCTTTCACCTTTTTCAAAGTCTGTATGGGTCTTTCTCAGTGGAAATATGTTCATGGGTATCAATTTTTAGATAACACTAGTAACTGATATCATCGGATACTTGTCTTTCTTTTTGTGACTTACTTTACATAGTATGATTACCCCTAGGTTCATCAGTCGTGCTGCAAATGGCTCATCTTTTCCATGGCTAATATTCGATTGTGTACATGGACCACTTCTTCTTAGCCCTTCCACCTGTGCATGGACATTTTGCTGGCATCCATGTCTGCCTATTGTAAATATCGTTGAAGAGCACTTTTGGGTACCTGTGTCTTTCTGAATTCTGGTGTTCTCAGGATACAGGCCCATTAGTGCTTTGGCAGGATCACATAGTAGCTCAATTGTTACCTTTTAAAGGCACCTTCATTCTGTTCTGATTAGTGGCTGTTACCAGTTTACATCCCAGCAACAGCATAGGAGGGTATCCATTCTCGGAAACCCATTCAGCATTTATTGTTTGCAGACACTTTTTTCTGATGGCCATTCAGACTATTGTGAGGTGATACCTTTCTGTAGTTTAAATTTGCATGTCCCTAATAGTTCTTGATGTTGAACCTTTTTTCGTGTTCTTTAAAAAAAAAACAAACTGTGGAAACACCTCTTTAAATTGTCTTCTCCAGATTTTCTACTGTTTTGCATACTAATGTCCATTCCTGACCGCAGGATATTTTTTGAGGGCAGGTGTCATTTAAAGCCCTGCAGTCCTTGTGAATATTAAGTGACCAATAGCACTGGGATTAAAGCTGCTGTTGCGGGAATTGGCCGCAAGGCAGCAGATTTCTACATTCCCAGCTTCCGTTAGAAGGGCAGGAGAGCCTTCCTGGAAGTTGTGTTCCTAGGTTGCAAATTGTAGTGGAATGTTCCAGGACAAACTCCCAAAAGCTTATGTCTCCTACTTATGTTTGTTTTTTAAATTTATTTTATGATTTTTATCGGATAAAATTTTATTAGAGTGTTGTGATTCTCTGGGTGTACCGACTCTGAGCAATT
Source organism: Aethalodelphis obliquidens (assembly GCF_003676395.1). Classification (NCBI taxonomy): domain Eukaryota; kingdom Metazoa; phylum Chordata; class Mammalia; order Artiodactyla; family Delphinidae; genus Aethalodelphis; species Aethalodelphis obliquidens. Next base: position 84,028 of record NW_020838057.1, on the reverse strand, counting down.
TTTCATACATATATCTGTTCATCTTTGGATCCTGTTACCATGTAGGTTATTACAGAGTGTTGAGTAGACCTCCCTTGGTATTTGGTAGGTGTTTGGTGATTATATAATTTATATGTATTAGTGATTATATAATTTATATATTTTATATGTTGTATGTTTATATATATATAATATACATTAGTGTATGTATGTTAACCTCATAATCCTAATTTATCCATCCTCCCACCTTTCATTTTGGTTAACCATTAGGTTGTTTTATATGTCTCTGATTCTCTTTTCTTTTGGAAATATGTTCATTGGTAAGAATCTTAAGATAACATCTATATCTTATATCATAGGATATATATCATACACTTTTGACTTACTTAACATAATATGATTATTTCTAGACTCACCTGTAGTCATGAAAACAGCATTGTTCATTTGTTTCGAAAGCTAATCTTCCATTAGGTACATGGACCACTTCTTCTTTGTCCATTCGTCTGTTGATTTACATTTTGGCTGCTTCCATGTCTTGGCTATCTTGAATATTGCTGCAGTACAGATTTGTCAGCCTGTGTCTCCTCGATTCGGCTCTTAGGTGATAGGCCCAGTGGTGGGCCTGCTGGATCGAATGGCATCTCAATTTTTACTTTTAAACGCAGCTCCTTTCTGTTCTCATTACTGGCTCTTACCACTTTACATCTCACCAGCATCTAGAGGGTACACAGTTCTCTAAAACCCCTTCAGCATTTATTGTTTGTAGACACTTTGCTGATGGCCATTCGACTGATGTGAGTTGAAACCTTTTCGTAGATTAGATTTGCATGAGTCTAATAATTCCTGGTGTTGAGCATTTATCCATTTCCCTTTTTTAAAAGAGTGTGTAAAACTCACCTCTTCATATTATCTCCTTGAAAAATTTGCCAGTTGTGAATTTTTTTGGCCATTCCCTACCTCAGGACATTTTTTTTTACATCTTTATTGGAGTATAATTGCTTTACAATGGTGTGTTAGTTTCTGCTTTATAACAATGTGAATCAGTTATACATATACATATGTTCCCATATCTCTTCTCTCTTGCATCTCCCTCCCTCCCACCCTCCCTATACCACCCCTGTAAGTGGTCACAAAGCACCGAGCTGATCTCCCTGTGCTATGCGGCTGCTTCCCACTAGCTCTTTTTTTTTTTTCTTCAGTATGCAGGCCTCTCACTGTTGTGGCCTCTCCCGTTGCGGAGCACAGGCTCCGGACATGCAGGCTCAGCGGCCATGGCTCACGGGCCTAGCCGCTCCGCGGCATGTGGTGTCCTTCCGGACCAGGGCACAAACCCATGTCCCCTCCACCGGCAGGCGGACTCTCAACCACTGCGCCACTAGGGAAGCCCTAGCTATCCATTTTACGTTTGGTAGTGTATATATGTCCATGCCACTGTCTCACTTTGTCACAGCTTACCCTTCCCCCTCCCCATATCCTCAAGTCCCTTCTCTAGTAGGTCTGTGTTTTTATTCCCGTCTTACCCCTAGGTTCTTCATGACATTTTTCTTTCTTAGATTCCATATATATGTGTTAGCATATGGTATTTTTCTCTCTCTTTCTGACTTACTTCACTCTCTATGACAGACTCTAGGTCCATCCACCTCACTACAAATAACTCAATTTCGTTTCCTTTTATGGCTGAGTAATATTCCATTGTATATATGTGCCACATCTTCTTTATCCATTCATCTGATGATGGACACGTAGGTTGCTTCCATCTCCTGGCTATTGCAAATAGAGCTGCAATGAACATTTTGGTACATGACTCTTTTTGAATTATGGTTTTCTCAGGGTATATGCCCAGTAGTTGGATTGCTGGGTCATATGGTAGTTTTATTTGTAGTTTTTTAAGGAACCTCCATACTGTTCTCCATAGTGGCTGTACCAATTCAAATTCCCACCAGCAGTGCAAGAGTGTTCCCTTTTCTCCACACCCTCTCCAGCACTTACTGTTTCTAGATTTTTTGATGATGGCCATTCTGACCCGTGTGAGATGATACCTCACTGTAGTTTTGATTTGCATTTCTCTAATGATTAATGATGTTGAGCATCCTTTCATGTGTTTGTTGGCAATCTGTATATCTTCTTTGGAGAAATGTCTATTTAGTTCTTCTGCCCATTTCTGCTTTGGGTTGTTTGGTTTTTTGTTATTGAGCTACATCAGCTGCTTATAAATTTTGGAGATTAATCCTTTGTCAGCTCCTTCATTTGCAAATATTTTCTCCCATTCTGAGGGTTGTCTTTTCGTCTTGTTTATGTTTTCCTATGCTGTGCAAAAGCTTTGAAGTTTCATTAGGTCCCATTTGTTTATTTTTGGTTTTATTTCCATTTCTCTAGGAGGTGGGTCAAAAAGGATCTTGGTGTGATTTATGTCATAGAGTGTTCTGCCTATATTTTCCTCTAAGAGTTTGATAGTTTCTGGCCTTACATTTAGGTCTTTAATCCATTTTGAACTTATTTTTGTGTATGGTGTTAGGGAGTGTTCTAATCTCATACTTTTACATGTACCTGTCCAGTCTTCCCAGCACCACTTATTGAAGAGGCTGTCCTTTCTCCACTGTACATTCCTGCCTCCTTTATCAAAGATAAGGTGTCCATATGTGCATGGGCGTATATCTGGGCTTTCTATCCTGTTCCATTGATCTATATATCTGTTTTTGTGCCAGTACCATACTGTCTTGATTACTGTAGCTTTGTAGTATAGTCTGAAGTCAGGGAGCCTGATTCCTCCAGCTCCATTTTTCGTTCTCAAGATTGCTTTGGCTATTCGGGGTCTTTTGTGTTTCCATACAAATTGTGAACTTTTTTGTTCTAGTTCTGTGAAAAATGCCAGTGGTAGTTTGATAGGGATTGCATTGAATCTGTAGATTGCTTTGGGTAGTAGAGTCACTTTCACAATGTTGATTCTTCCAATCCAAGAACATGGTATATCTCTCCATCTATTTGTATCATCTTTAATTTCTTTCATCAGTGTCTTATAATTTTCTGCATACAGGTCTTTTTTTCTCCTTAGGTAGGTTTATTCCTAGATATTTTATTCTTTTTGTTGCAATGGTAAATGGGAGTGTTTTCTTAATTTTACTTTCAGTTTTTTCATCATTAGTGTATAGGAATGCCAGAGATTTCTGTGCATTAATTTTGTATCCTGCTACTTTACTTAATTCATTGATTAGCTCTAATAGTTTTCTGGTGGCATCTTTACGATTCTCTATGTATAGTATCATGTCATCTGCAAACAGTGACAGCTTTACTTCTTCTTTCCTGATTTGGATTCCTTTTATTTCATTTTCTTCTCTGATTGCTGTGGCTAAAACTCCAAAACTATGTTGAATAAGAGTGGTGAGAGTGGGCAACCTTGTCTTGTTCCTGATCTTAGTGGAAATGCTTTCAGTTTTTCACCATTGAGGACGATGTTGGCTGTGGATTTGTCATTTATGGCCTTTATTATGTTGAGGAAAGTTCCCTCTATGCCTACTTTCTGGAGGGTTTTTATCATAAATAGGTGTTGAATTTTGTCGAAAGCTTTCTCTACATCTATTGAGATGACCATATGGTTTTTCTCCTTCAATTTGTTAATATGGTGTATCACGTTGATTGATTTGTGTATATGGAAGAATCCTTGCATTCCTGGAATAAACCCCACTTGATTATGGTGTATGACCTTTTTAATGTGCTGTTGGATTCTGTTTGCTAGTATTTTGTTGAAGATTTTTGCATCTATGTTCATTAGTGATATTGGCCTGTAGTTTTCTTCGTGACATCCTTGTCTGGTTTTGGTGTCAGTGTGATGGTGGCCTCGTAGAATGATTTTGGGAGTGTTCCTCCCTCTGCTATACTTTGGAAGAGTTTGAGAAGGATAGGTGTTAGCTCTTCTCTAAATGTTTGATAGAATTCTCCTGTGAAGCCATCTGGTCCTGGGCTTTTGTTTGTTGGAAGATTTTTAATCACAGTTTCAATTTCAGTGCTTGTGATTGGTCTGTTCATATTTTCTATTTCTTCCTGATTCAGTCTTGGCAGGTTGTGCACTTCTACGAATTTGTCCATTTCTTCCAGGTTGTCCATTTTATTGGCATAGAGTTGCTTGTAGTAATCTCTCATCATCTTTTGTATTTCTGCAGTGTCAGTTGTTACTTCCCCTTTTTCATTTCTAATTCTGTTGATTTGAGTCTTCTCCCTTTTTTT
>NW_020838057.1:3813-44828 GCF_003676395.1 Aethalodelphis obliquidens | reverse complement strand
AGAATTAGAAATGAAAAAGGAGAAGTAACAACTGACACTGCAGAAATACAAAAGATGATGAGAGATTACTACAAGCAACTCTATGCCAATAAAATGGACAACCTGGAAGAAATGGACAAATTCGTAGAAGTGCACAACCTGCCAAGACTGAATCAGGAAGAAATAGAAAATATGAACAGACCAATCACAAGCACTGAAATTGAAACTGTGATTAAAAATCTTCCAACAAACAAAAGCCCAGGACCAGATGGCTTCACAGGAGAATTCTATCAAACATTTAGAGAAGAGCTAACACCTATCCTTCTCAAACTCTTCAAAAATATAACAGAGGGAGGAACACTCCCATAATCATTCTACGAGGCCACCACCACCCTGATACCAAAACCAGACAAGGATGTCACAAAGAAAATATCACTGATGAACATAGATGCAAAAATCCTCAACAAAATACTAGCAAACAGAATGCAACAGCACATTAAAAGGATCATACACCATGATCAAGTGAGGTTTATTCCAGGAATGCAAGGATTCTTCAATATACACAAATCAATCAACATGATATACCATATTAACAAATTGAAGGAGAAAAACCATATGGTCATCTCAATAGATGCTGAGAAAGCTTTTGGCAAAATTCAACACCCATTTATGATAAAAACCCTCCAGAAAGTAGGCATAGAGGGAACTTTCCTCAACATAATAAAGGCCATAAATGACAAACCCACAGCCAGCATCATCCTCAATGGTGAAAAACTGAAAGCATTTCCACTAAGATCAGAAACAAGACAAGGTTGCCCACTCTCACCACTCTTATTCTACATAGTTTTGAAAGTTTTAGCCACAACAATCAGAGAAGAAAAAGAAATAAAAGGAATTCAAATTGGAAAAGAAGAAGTAAAGCTGTAACTGTTTGCAGATGACATGATACTATACAGGGAATCCTAAAGATGCTACCAGAAAACTACTAGAGCTAATCAATGAATTTGGTAAAGTAGCAGGATACAAAATTAATGCACAGAAATATCTGGCATTCCTATACACTAATGATGAAAAATCTGAAAGTAAAATTAAGAAAACACTCCCATTTACCATTGCAAAAAAAGAATAAAATATCTAGGAATAAACCTAAGGGGACAAAAGACCTGTATGCAGAAAATTATAAGACACTGATGAAAGAAATTAAATTAATTAAAATTATAAGACACCGATGATACAAATAGATGGAGAGATATAACATGTTCTTGGATTGTAAGAATCAACACTGTGAATATGACTATACTACCCAAAGCAATCTACACATTCAATGCAATCCCTATCAATCTACCAGTGGAACTTTTCACAGAACTAGAACAAAAAATCTCACAATTTGTATGGGAACACAAAAGACCCCGAATAGCCAAAGCAATCTTGAGAAAAAAAAACCAAAAAACAACGAAGCTGGAGGAATCAGGCTCCCTGACTTCAGACTATACTACAAAGCTACAGTAATCAAGACAGCATGGTACTGGCACAAAAACAGAAATATAGATCAATGGAACAAGATAGAAAGCCCAGAGATAAGCCCACACACATATGGTCACCTTATCTTTGATGAACAAGGCAATAATATACAGTGCAGAAAAGACAGCCTCTGCAATAAGTGGTGCTGGGAAAACTGGACAGCTACATGTAAAAGAATGAAATTAGAACTCCCTAACACCATACACAAAATAAACTCAAAATGGATTAAAGACCTAAATGTAAGGCCAGACACTATCAAACTCTTAGAGGAAAACATAGGCAGAACACTGTATGACATCAATCACAGCAAGACCCACCTCTTAGAGAAATGGAAATAAAACCAAAAATAAACAAATGGGACCTATGAATGAAACTTAAAAGCTTTTGCACAGCAAAGGAAACCATAAACAAGACGAAAAGACAACCCTCAGAATGGGAGAAAGTATTTGCAAATGAGGCAATTGACAAAGGATTAATCTCCAAAATTTACAAGCAGCTAATGCAGCTCAATATCAAAAAAACAAACAACCCGATCCAAAAATGGGCAGAAGACCTAAATAGACATTTCTCCAAAGAAGATATACAGATTGCCAATACATGAAAGAATGCTCAACATCATTAATCATTAGAGAAATGCAAATCAAAGCTACAATGAAATATCATCTCACACTGGTCAGAATGGCCATCATCAAAAAATCTACAAACAATAAATGCTGGAGCGGGCGTGGAGAAATTGGAACCCTCTTGCACTGTTGGTGGGAATGTAAATTGATACAGCCACTATGGAGAACAGTATGGAGGTTCCTTAAAACAACTAAAAATAGAACTACCATATGACCCAGCAATCCCACTACTGGGCATATACCCTGAGAAAACCATAATTCAAAGAGAGTCATGTACCAAAATATTCATTGGAGCTCTATTTACAATAGCCAGGACATGCAAGCAACCTATGTGTCCATCAACAGTTGAATGGATAAAGAAGGTGTGGCACATATATACAATGGAATATTACTCGGCCATAAAACGAAACGAAATTGAGTTATTTGTAGTGAGGTGGATGGACCTAGAGTCTGTCATACAGAGTGAAGTAAGTCAAAAAGAGAAAAACAAATACCGTATGCTAACACATATATATGGAATCTAAAAAAATGGTCATGAAGAACCTAAGGGCAAGACGGGAATAAAGACACAGACCTACTAGAGAATGGACTTGAGGATATGGGGAGGGGGAAGGGTAAGCTGGGACAAAGTGAGAGAGTGGCATGGACATATATACATTACCAAACGTAAAATAGATAGCTAGTGGGAAGCAGCCGCATAGCACAGGGAAATCAGCTCGGTGCTTTGTGACCACCTAGAGAGGTGGGATAGGGAGGGTGGGAGGGAGGGAGACACAAGAGGGAAGAGACATGGGGATATATGTATATGTATAACTGATTCACTTTGTTATAAAGCAGAAAGTAACACACCCTTGTAAAGCAATTATACTCCAATAAAGACGTTAAGAAAAAAAAAAAAGATGTGTGTGTACCTGTATAATGGAATATTACTCAGCCATAAAAAGAATAAAATAATGCTATTTAAAGCAACATGGACGGACCTAGAGAACATTATGCTTAATGAAATAAGACAGAGGATTACAAATACTGTATGATCACTTATAGGTGGAATCTAAAAAAATAATACAGAAATTTTTATACAAAACAGAAAGACACTCACAAACAGAGAAAACAAACTTATGGTTACCAAAGGGGAAAGGGAGGGGAAAAGGAACAAATTAGCGTATGGAATTAACATATACAAACTATTATACATAACATAGATAAGCAATAAGGATTTACTGTATAGCACAGGGAATTTTATTCAATATCTTATAATAACCTATAATGGAATATAATCTGCAAAAAAAATCAGCATGCTGTACAAGAGAAACTAAAATTATTTTAAACCATTTCTACTTCAAAAGAGAGAAAACAATTTCCCATATATTTTTATGGCTTGATAGCTTACTGCTTTAGTGCTGAATATTATTGCATTCCCAGAATATACTAGAATATATTTTTCCATTCATCTACTGAAGGACACCTTGGTTTCATTCACATTTTGGCAATATTGAATCAAGGTGCTAAAAATATCCATATGCAGATTCTTGTGGACAAATGTTTTTAACTCCTTTCAGTATACATCCACGAGAACACTTTCTGGATTGTACAGTAAGAGTATGTTCAATGTTGTAGAAAGTGTCAATCTGTCTTCCAAAGTAGCTCTATTATTTTTCATTTCCACCAGCAACGAACGAGAGTTCCTATTGCTCCACATTCTCTACAGCATTTGTTGCTGTCATTGTTCCACATTTTGGCCAGTCTAAGAGTTACAGAGTGGTGTATCATTGTATTTTTTATTTGCATTTTAATGACAGCATGTAATCTGGATTATTCTTCCATATACTTACATGCAAAGTGTCTGTATTCTCTGGCGAGGTGGCTGTAAATTGTGTTGGTCCACTTTTTTTTTTGGTCCACTTTTTAACTGAGCTGCTTTTCTTGTTTTTTTCCTACCCAATCTGTATTTTATTTCTTTTCTTGCCTTATTGCATGAGCAAGGGACATCCTTGATTTTTAACTGAATTTAGTGGGAAAGTTTCATATTTCTTACCACTAAGCACAATGTGAGGTGAAAGTTTTTGTAGATTCTTGTTATCAACTTGAGAAAACTCCTATTTATTTCTATTTTACTGAGAGTTTTCATGAAAAATGAGTGTTGGATTTTTAAAAAAAGTCTTCTGCATCTATTGATATGATAATATAGTTTTCTTCTTTAGGTTGTTAATATGATGGCTGTAATTATTTGATTTTAGAATGTGGAACAGGCCTTGCATACCTGGGATAAATCCTTCTCATTCATGGTATACAATTCTGTCAAAACATTATTGGATTCAATTCGTTAATATTTTTTTGAGGAGTTTTGCATCTAAGTTCTGGAGAGATATTAGTCAGTAGTTTTCTTTACTATTCACATTTTTGTCTGAGTTCCCACATTGTGTTTTTGGTGTCAGACATTCATTTGAGGAAATTATCAGTCATTTAAAAAATATTTTCTGGGGCTTCCCTGGTGGTGCAGTGGTTGAGAGTGCGCTTGCCGATGCAGGGGACACGGGTTCGTGCCCTGGTCCGGGAAGATCCCACATGCCGCAGAGCAGCTGGGCCTGTGAGCCATGGCTGCTGATCCTGTGCGTCCGGAGCCTGTGCTCTGCAACGGGAGAGGCCACAACAGTGAGAGGCCCGCGTACCGCAAAAAAAAATAAAAAAAAAAAAAAAAAATATATATATATATATGTTTTCTATTTTTCTCCTGCTATACCCATTATGTATATGTCATAGCATTTTTAGTTGTTCCACAATTATTATTTGGTTCTGTTGGTTTATTTCCAGCCTATTTTCTCTTTTGTTTTGAGATTTGAAGTTTTCTCTTGATAGGTACTCAAGCTCAGAGACATTTATCCTCAGCCAGCTCTTTGGCTGCTAAAATGAAATACAGAGACTTGGTAGTTTATAAGCATCAGAATATTTTATTCTCATAATGGTTGAGGCGCTGTCCCTAACTAAGGCCCTGACGCTGGTCCTAACTAGACGCTGATGCTGTCCCTAATGTAGGCCCTGATGCTGTTAATAACTAAGGTCCTGACACTATCCCTAGCTAATGTCCTGACACTGGTCCTAACTAAGGCCATGACGCTGTTCCTAATTCCCTAAGTCTGTCTTTAACTAATGGCCTAACTTTTTCCCTAATTACTCTATGACACTGGCCCTAACAAAGGCCCTGACACTGTCCCTAAGGCCTTGACATTTCCCTAAATAGACACTGACACTGTCCCTAACGTAGGCCCCAATACTTTCAATAACTAAGGCGCTGATGCTATCCCTAAGTCCCTGACACTGTCCCTAACTAACACTTATACTGTCTCTTACTAGGGGTCTCAAGTTTTCTCTAACAGAGGCCCTGATGCTGTTCCTAACTAAGGCCCTGAAGCTGCCCCTAACTAATGTCCTGACAATGGCCCTACCTAACACTCTGAGGCTGGCCCTATTAATGTCTTGATAGTGTCCCTGAGGCCCTGACGCTCTTCCTAACTAAGGACTTGATGCTATGTCTCCCTAAGGCACTAACATTACCTGTAACTAACTACCTGACTCTTTCTGTAACTAACACCCTAACTTTGTCCCTAACGCCCTGACACTACTCTTAACTAAGGCCCTGACAGTTTTCCTAAGTAACAGCCTGAACTGTGTCTAATTAAATCCCTCAAGTTATCTCTAACCGAAGCCTTGACATTCTCCCTAACCAAGCCCCTAATGCCATCCCAAGCTAATGGCCTGAGCTATAACTTATGAAGACCCAAACCCTGTCCCTAAGACCTTGACACTCTGCCTCATAGACTAGGCTGTCACTAAATAACACCCTGATCCTGTCCATTACTAAAGCCCTGAATATGTCCCTAAGAAAGTCTCTGAAGTGTCCTAAACTAACGGCCTGAACTGTCTCTTACTAAGGCCCTCAAGTTATTTCTGAGGTCCTGACAACACTGTCCGTAACTAAGGCTCTGCTGCTGGCCCTAACTAACGTCCTGATGCTAAACCTAATTGAGGCCCTGATGTTCTTCCGAACTGAGGCCTTGATGCTGATTCTACCTGAGGCCCTAAAACTGCCTGTAACTAATGACCTGACTTTTTGCCTAACTAACACCCTAATTTTGCCCCTCATTAATGCCCTGACACTGGTCGCCCTGATGCTGACCCAGTCTAAGGCCTTGATGATGTCCCTAATAGCCTTAGATGCCCTCACCTAAGGCCTGACCCTGTCCCTAACCAAGGCCCTGACCCTTTTCCTAACTATGGTTGTGATGATGTCTCTACTTAAGGCACTAACACTGTCTATAATAAGAGCCCCAACTCTTTCCCTAACACCATGATGCTGTCCCTAATAGCCTCATATATCTCTCAATAATGCCCTGATCCTGTCTATAACTAAGGCCCTGAGTATGTCCCTAAGACCCTGATGCACTCTCTACCTGAGGCACTGACACTGTCTATAATAATGACCTGACTCTTTCCCTAACATCCTGATGCTGTCGCTAACTGAGGCTCTGAAGATGTCCCTAAGTAACAACCTGAACTGTGTCTAATTAAGGCCTGCAAATTATCTCTAACTGAAGCCTTGACATTCTCTCTAACAAAGCCCCTGATGCTGTCCCAAGCTAATGAATGGTCTGAACTATAACTTACAAATTCCCTAACCCTGTCCCTAAGACCCTGCCACTCTCCCTAACTTAGGCCCTGATGCTGTCCCTCAGAACTTAAGTGGTCACTAAATAATGTCCTGATCCTATCCATTACTAAGGTCCTAAATATGTCCCTAAAAAAGTCTGTGAGGTGTCCCTGACTAACAGCCTGAATTGTCTCTTATTAAGTCCCTCAAGTTTCCTCTGAAGTCCTGACACTGTCCCTAACTAAGGCCCTGATGCTCTTCCTAAGGCCTTGACGCTATCTCTACCTGAGGCCCTGACACTGTCTACACTAATGGCCTGCCTCTTTCCCTAACTAATACCCTGACGATGTCCCTAATAGCTGCAGACAACTCACAATAACACCCTGACACTCGTCATACCTACATCTCTGATTCTGGCGTTAAGTCCATGAGAATATACCTAAGGAACAGCCTGAACTATTTCTAAGTCCCTGACGGTGACCCTAATAGACTGAGATATCCGACACTATCACCCTGATCCTGTCCATAACTAAGGCCTTGAATATGTCCCTAAGAAAGTCTCTTATGATATCTCTAACAGCCTGAACTCTCTCTTACTAAGGCCCTAAGTTATCTCTAACTGAGGCCCTGACGCTGTCCCTCATAGCATATACTGTCACTAAATAACGTCCTGATCCTGTCCATTACTAAGGCCCTGAATATGTCCCTAAGAAAGTCTCTGATGTGTCCTTAACTAACGGCCTGAACTGTCTTATACTACGGCCCTCAAGTTTTCTCTGAGGTCCTGACACTATCCCTAAGGCCTGGTTGCTGGCCCTAACTAACGTCCTGACACTGTCCCTAACTGAAGCCCCCATGTTCTTCTTAACTAAGGCCTCTATGAAGTCTCTACCTGTAACTAATGACCTGACTCCTTACCTAACGCCCTAATTATATTCCTCACTAATGCCCTGACACTGGTCCTAACTCCAGCCCTGATATGCTGGCCCTAACTAGTGACCTGACACTGACCCTTCCTAAGGCCTCACCCCGGGGTTGTCCCAGGCTGCTGGGCAGTTTTCTCTTGTCAGCATCTCTAGCCAGCTGCCTGCCATTGGCCACTCTAAGATTCTGAAAGGCGGTGGTCCCACGTGGGATGTGCCTGTGTAGGCTCACCTGCAGGAGGAGGGCCATGGCCACTCTGCCCTCCAGGAGACTGAGGCTCAGGGTAGGAATCGCTCAGCCAGTGTCTGGAAACAGGGTTCTATGTCCTTGTTTGTTGTAAAAACCCTTGGAGTTACCTCTAACATTTTAAAAATAGATCTCCCCCAGTATATTTATAATATAAATTATTTGCTGCATTAAAATTCAGGAATGACATTAGTAGAATGGGAAGAAAGACACAGGATGCCCCCACAATGATCTATTACTTGGAGGATTTAAAATTCTAATGAAAACACTCATTCTCATCACCCTCTTGGGCATCAGCACAAGGTGGGAAACAGCTGCATCCTTTATTTATCCCTCTGATTTTCCAGAACATTTCCTTCCAGGAGAAATCTCTGGGCTCTGCAGGAACTGTGAGTGGTGGCCGTCTGGTAAATCTGAGACTGAAAAGCAAGAGGAAAAGAGACAGAAGAGATGAGAATCGGCGACGGGGAGAAGCAGGGGCGTCCACGGTCAATCGCAGGCTGAGAGTCTGGGTTAGTCTCCAGCGAAGCTAAGGACCACCAGGGTCTGGCCCCACTGGCCTTGTCACCTGGTGTGGGGACTGGGGACAGCCAAACCCCCATGGCCACTCTCAGAGAAATCAGGGAGGTGGGAGGGCACCCCTGAGTGCCAGATTGAAAATGGTCATGCTGTGAAATAATAAGATGCCCTTTCAGAAAAGTGAAGACGGTTCTCTTGGTTCTCAAAGACTTGCAAATACTCTGTGTCCTTCTGGAGGCATGCTGAAGCCTTCAGCCTTTGAGGGCAGTAATGGGAGTGCATCTGGGCTCAAAACTATTCAGCACTCACTCCCTGAGGGTGCTGAGGATGACCCGTGTCCACCCCTCGGGTGCAATGGGGCCTGAAATCCCCTGATCACCGAGGACGGGAGGGGCCGCACAGACACTCCCCTGGACCACCGGGGCTTGGCTGGTGGGCTACAGTCCTTTATCAGATACGTGGTTTGCAAACATCTTGGGCCATTTTGGATGGTGGATTATCTGATTCCTTGCTCCTGTTATACACAACTGTTTTTCACTTTGAGGAAGTCCAATTCATCTATTTTGTCTTTTGTTGCTTGTGCTTTTGGTAGATCTAAGAAATCATGACCAAATCCAAGGTCATGAAGATTTACTCTCGTGTTTTCTTCTCTCAGTTTTAGAATTTTGGTTCTTGCATCTAGACCTTTGATCCATTTTGTGTTGATTTTGTATACGGGATGGGGAGGGAGGTAAGTGTCCAACTTTATTCTTCTGCGTGTGGGTATCCAGCTGTCCCAGCAACTGTGCTAATTGTTTGGGAGAAAATATTTGCAGATGATGTGACCAACAAGGGCCCAATTTCTAAAATATACAAAAAGCTCATAAAACTGAAAAAAAATCAAGAAGTGGGCAGAAGGTCTAAGTAGACATTTCTCCAAAGAAGACATACAGATGGCCAATAGGCACATGAAAAGATGCTCCACATCGCTAATTATTAGAACAATGCAAATCAAAACTACAATGAGGTATCACCTCATAGCAGTCAAAATGGCCATCAATAAAAATCTACGAATAAATGCTGGAGGGGGTGTGGAGAAAAGGAAACCCTCCTACGCTGCTGGTCAGAATGTAAATTTGTGCAGCCCCTATGAAAAGAAGCATGTAGGTTCCTAATAAAACTAAAAATAGAGTTGCTGGGGCTTCCCTGGCGGCACAGTGGTTAAGAATCCGCCTGCCAATGCAAGGGACACAGGTTCGAGCCCTGGCCCAGGAAGATCCCACATGCTGCGGAGCAACTAAGCCCGTGTGCCACAACGACTGAGCCTGCGCTCTACAGCCCACAAGCCACAACTACTGAGCCCACATGCCACAACTACTGAAGCCCGAGTGCCTAGAGCCCGTGCTCCCAGCAAGAGAAGCTAATGCAATGAGAAGCCCACGCACTGCAACCAAGAGTAGCCCCCACTCGCCGTAACCAGAGAAAGCCCGCACACAGTAATGAAGACCCAACACAGCCAAAAATAAAAAATAAAATAAATAAGTTTATCAAAATATAAAATAAAAATAGAATTGTCATATGAACCAGCAATCCCACTCCTGGGCACATATCCAGACAAAACTATAATTCGAAAAGATACGTGCACCACTATGTTCATAGCACCACTATTCACAATAGCCAAGACGTGGAAGCAACCTGTATGTCATCAACAGATGAGTGGATAAAGACGATGTGATAAATACATACAATGGGATATTGCTCAGCCATAAAACAGAGTGAAATAATGTCATTTGCATCTACATGGATGGACCTAGAGGTTATCATATTAAGTGAAGTCAGACAGAGAACGACAAAGAACATATGATATTACTTATATGTGAAATCTAAAATGAGACACAAATCAATCTACAAAACAGAAACAGACTCACAGCGACAGAAAACAGACTTGTGGTGGCCAAGGGGAAGACGGGGGAGGGATGGATTGGGAGTTTGGGATTAGCAGATGCAAACTATTATATATAGGATGGATAAACAACAAGGTCTTACTGTACAACACAGGAAACTATATTCAGTACCCTGTAATAAACCATATGTATATATGTAATAAACAGTACATGTGTGTGTGTATATATATCTGAATCACTCTGCTGTACAGCAGAAATTAACACAGCATTGTAAGTCAACTATACTTCAATGAAATAAATTTTTAAAAAATTAGGTTGAGATTATACCATCAATTAGTTTGAAGACACTTTTATAAAGTAGGCCTTATTTTTCTTGTCCTTTCATCCTGGGTCAAATGTATAACAGATAGAAACTAACCACGATTACTCCAGTTTGTACTCATATCACACAAAACTTTAACTGTTGAACAAACCATTAATACCAATTACATCATGGGATGTCCTGATCCAATATCAAGTTTGTAAACCTTGTATCAAGCCTGCAGAATCCACTAAATTTGGAAATTCAAACTGAAATGAAGCCAACTATCCCATGACTTCTCCAAAACTAGTCATACGACAATCAATTGGAAACCATATGCAATCCAATGAATGTAGACAGGAACAACTCTATCCTTCCTGTTTTTTCCTTTTAGAAGAAGATGGTATTTAAGGTGATGTCTTGGGCCATGTCAGGGTGTTACTCAATTTCCTGGGTATCTCCCATGCACACAGGAGGTACACATGTTAGTTAACTTGTATGTGCAACTATATGAAGGTAGTTAATACCACAAAACTGTATACGTAAAATGAATTAAATGGTAAATGGCACGTTTTGTATTTTTAATGACAAAGAAACAAAAGTTTAGTGCTGATACTTCTTACAACATAAATGAACATTAAAAACATTCTTAGTGAAAAAAGCCATGCAGAAAAGGCCACCCAGATCCCATACTCATCTTGCCTGCTTCAAATCCATCAAGGTTGTCCAAATGAGGGGGAAACTCAGTAATGGGTCCAGAAAAAGAAAACTGGATCGGGAGGGAATAGGACATTTTCATACAGTTGGGACAACAGGCGAAATTTGAGTATTAAATTCTAATGTAGACATCATGGTTTCCACATTTAGGGGTTATGTGTTGATTCCTCAGGAGAGTGTCCCTCTCCCTATCCCATGGCTTCTCCAGAACGAGTCATGGTTTTGTGAGCATTTTGTGAAGTGGCAAATGTGAGTACTTTTGCCATTACTGAAACTTTTCTGTACATTTTCAATTACTGGAAAGTAAATTAATTTTCAAAACAAGCATGTCAGTACTATGCCAGAAAATCAGATAAGACAGTCAACAAACTTTGTTGTAGAGGCCAAGACTTACCCAGACAAAGTTCAACCAAAATTGTGACTGGTATTTCCTTTGTAGGAGTCCACATGGTATTAAGAGGCACAGTGAGAGGGACTTCCCTGGTGACGCAGTGGTTAAGAATCCGTCTGCCAATTCAGGAAACACGGGTTCAACCCCTGGTCCGGGAAGATCCCACATGCCGTGGAGCAACTAAGCCCGTGGGCCACAACTACTGAGCCTGTGCTCTAGAGCCCATGCATCACAAGAGAAGCCACTGCAATGAGAAGCCCACGTACTGCAACGAAGAGTAGCCCCCGCTCGCCGCAACTAGAGAAAGCCCGCATACAGCAACGAAGACCCAACACAGCCAAAAATAAATGAAATAAATTTGTTTTTAAAAAAGACATCATGAGAGGAGTATATTAGTAGCTACCAAGTCTTGGGTCCTGCGATTACCTGGGATGCAGTAGAAACAGTGAGATTTTAGCATTAAAAATTTTCACATTACTTCAAAAAAAATGTTAAAAAAATAAATTCAGTAAAGTTGCAAAACATGGAATCAACATGCACAAATCAGTTTTGTTTCTATACACTTAACGAACCATCAGAAAGAAAAATTAAGAAAACAATCCCATTTACAACTCCATCAAAAAGAACAAACTATTTAGGAATAAATTCAACCAAGGAGATGAAAGACCTATACTCAGGAAACTATAAAGCATTGATAAGGAAATTAAAGACACAATAGAAAACAATATTCCATGTTCGTGCATCAGAAAAATTACTATCATTAAAGTGTTTATTCTACCTAAAGCCATCAACAAACAGAACCAGGAAAACCAGACACCAGACTCCAAAGAATGACACTGGTCACCATCTACACTGCACATAAAACTAACTAAAAGCCCACAGTATTCTACATTAAACCTTTTCTCTCCTGAGTCCCCTGAAGATGCACCCCACCTACCCCGCAGTCAGCTGCACAGGAGGATTCTCCACACTTTCTCATTTTTTCCTCTCGTGACATCTCCTCACCAGTGGGTCCTGAGAAAAGCCAGCTCCAGTCAGTATAGACACTGCCCCGTGGTCCAGAAACCTAAGCCCCGACAGGAGACAAAGCTCCCGTCAGCTTGTCACAGAGCAAAGTCTGTGGGCTGGATGCACCTGTGCCCCCAGGGTCAGACAGGTGTGTTCGGCGCCCACTGTGGGACGTCAGAGAAGTACTGGGAGTGCCGCACTCACAAACCCAGAGGCCTCATCCTGAATGCTGTTCTGCTGTTTATACCAAGTTTGGAAATCCAAACTGAAATGGAGCCGAGTATCTCACTGTATCTTCTCAAAACACGGTTAACAATTAATTAGAAACCGTATGTAATGAAATGAATGTAGACACAAACTTTACAACGTAAACGAAAATTCACTCAAAAGTGCCCACAGACAAGTTTAAATTACCAAACTATAAAACATTCTAGAAGAAAACAGAAAATCTAGGACTTCCCTTGTGGTGTAGTGATTAAGAATCCGCCTGCCAATGCACGGGACACAGGTTCGAGCCCTGGTCCAGGAAGATCCGCAGAGCAACTAAGCCCGTGAGCCACAACTACTGAGCCTGTGCTCTAGAGCCCATGCTCCACAATTAGAGAAGCTACCGCAATAAGAAGCCCGCGCACAGCAATGAAGAGTAACCCCCGCTTGCCGCAACTAGAGAAAGCCCACGTATAGCAATGAAGACCCAACGCAGCCAAAAATAAATAAATAAATAAATTTATTAAAAAAAAAAGAAAATCTACATGACCTTGGGTCTGGTGATGCGTTTTAAACACACAACACCAAAAGTCAATCTACAAAAGAAAAATAATTGATAATGTGGACTTTATAAAATTAAAAATTTCTACTCTATGAAAGAACTTATTCAGAAAACCAAAAGACAAACCACAAACTGGAAGAAACTATTTCCAAAACACATATCTGATAACAGGTTTGTACTCAAATTATACCAAACAGTGCCATTAAAATTTGGTAAACATTGAAACACACACCTGGCCAAAGAAGATAAACAGATACTAAAACAAGCATACAAGAATATACTCAAGATGCTGGTGGAATGCATGTACAACCAAGATAGGAAGATGGTTTGGCAGTTTTTTCCAAATCTAAATAGTCTTACCTTAGGATCCAAGGAGCGTACGTCTTGTGTTTAGACAACTGCTTTGAAAACCTGTGTTCAAACAAAAACTAGGATCAAGTAATGCACAGCAGCTCTATGCATAATGGCTAAAAACTTAAAGATATCAGGATGTCCTTCTGTAGATGAATTCATAAGCAAATTAGGGCACATCCATGTCAAGGGGAGTAGAATACACCACCCCAATATATGTCCCTTTGACAAAAGGATTATTTTGGACTGATTAATTTAAAAAAGAGCAGACCCAGGAGAATTTTTGAAAACCAAGTAGAAAATGCCCTTTTATGAGGTAAATTTACATTTATTAAGGGTATCTCCATTTGTAAGGGTATGTCCCTCTCTGCACCAGGAATTGAATGATGACTAAATATCAAGAAAGACTTGTCACGACTTCCCTGATGGTCCAGTGGTTAAGACTTCACACTCCCAATGCAGGGGGCTGGGTTCGATCCCCGGTCATGGGGCTAGATCTCACATGCTGCAACTAACCCCTGGTGCAGCCAAATAAATAAATATTTTAAAAAAAAAAGCTTGTCAATGAAATAGGTCTGGATGTAGATCTGCATAACAACCATCCTCTTGTTTACTGGGCTTTGCCTAAAACCTCCCTTAAATGGCTTCCTCCATTCCCTAACATCTTTCTTCTGTTCTTAGCTGAAGGTAGCCTTTAAGGTAATGGCTTGGGCCAGACTAAGTTTTCCTGGGTATCTTTCAAGTATACAGAAGGTATGCATGGTATATATTAATCTTCTGATTGTTTTTCTCCAGTTCATCTCCCTTTCATTACAAGGGGGATCTCAAATAAGAACATAGAAAGGTAGAGGGAAAATTATTTTTCCTCTCCTATACGTGCAATGCAATAATATTCAGAGATATAAAGGAATGAATCATCAACCCGTGCAAAAAAAAAATAGATGAATCTAACACTTATATTGCTAATATATTCTTTTACGAACCCAGTCTGAAGTGCTACACACTCTACGACCTCATTTATATGACATTCTAGAAAAGGCAAAACAGACATGGTAAACAGTTTATGGAATATGTGATTGAAAGGTCCGTATGATACTTTAGTAGTGAATACCTGTCACTATGCATTTGTCTACACCCACAGATTTTTTTTACAACCCAACAAGTAAATTATAATCTATTCAAATTTACTTACTTCGGATATGGGAGTGTCAAAGACTGGCATACAGAATGTAACAAACAATCTAACTGATTTAGAAAAGTATGAAAAAACCTCACGGTTGGTGGTGGGACAAAATGGGCTGACCTAAGTTAACTTTGGAAATGAGAGGACTCTGTAGGCCAAAGGCAAAATATGCCATACGTACACGGTGGACTCTGTAAGTTCTTTCCCATGGGGAGTAGTAGCTAACAGTACTGGCACTACTATATCAGTCATCGGATGGAACAAGCACTGCATTTATTTATTTATTTTTAGGTTCACTTTTCTATTGATTTTTTTTTTACGTCTTTATTAGAGTATAATTGCTTTACAATGGTGTGTTAGTTTCTGCTTTATAACAAAGTGAATCAGTTATACATATACCTATGTTCCCGTATCTCTTCCCTCTTGTGTCTCCCTCCCTATCCCACCCCTCCAGGCGGTCACAAAGCACCGAGCTGATCTCCCTGTGCTATGCGGCTGCTTCCCACTAGCTATCTACCTTACGTTTGGTAGTGTATATATGTCCATGCCTCTCTCTCGTTTTGTCACAGCTTACCCTTCCCCCTCCCCATATCCTCAAGTCCATTCTCTAGTAGGTCTGTGTCTTTATTCCTGTCTTACCCCTACGTTCTTCATGACATTATTTTTTCTTAAATTCCATATATATGTGTTAGCCTACGGTATTTGTCTTTCTCTTTCTGACTTACTTCACTCTGTATGACAGACTCTAGGTCTATCCACCTCATTACAAATAGCTCAATTTTGTTTCTTTTTATGGCTGAGTAATATTCCATTGTATACATGTGCCATGACAAATGGTGGAAACCAGGTTTCTTACCACTGGAGTGAGAAGTCACAAACAAAGGAAGGTTGCAATATCCGTGTCATAACAGATCAGGTTGGAGACATCAGTATAAACTGTCTTTAGCCTAACAGAGACACACATAGTTCCACATGGAAACCTTTGTAATTATGTGTATATGCACAGGCTGGGATACATGCATAGTTCCACATGGAAATCTTTGTAATTATGCGTATATGCACAGGCTGGGATACATGCGTATATTTCGATGCACTGTCAGCCGAGCATATTTAGCTCCCATGTGTAAGTTTTTCACACCATTCTCTAATAAAAGGAACAAGGGCTCTTTGAAGAAAGGGCTGATGCTAGGACTGAGACAGTAAATATATGAAACAGGATAACCTTAAAATATCAGAAAGTAAAGAAGTACCAAAAATTAAAAAAAACCCCAAAAGAAAAATTATGTAAAATGAAAACAGGAGCAAATGGAAAAAGCTCTCAACAGCCAAAGCAAGAATGAACTAAGCAGTCTAATAACGTAGTGCTGGATTATAACCAAGAGTTTACAATAAATATTCACATGTCCCAACTGGTAAAAATAAATTACATAGTTTTTGATGAATGGTGTTAAATAGAAATCTCCTATGCAGAAAGCTTCTAAACAATGTATAGAGCCACTCAGCTGTCCACCAAGGATGTGAAGCTAACCCCTCTCTCCTCAAGTGTGGCTTCTGCATTATGACTGCCTCCTACATAAGACACACAGGATGGACATGGGAAAAAATTAACCTCACTGTGGGAAAACTTCACAAACGCTACCTCAGCCTGGTGACCAAAGTTAAGAATATAAGGGAGAAGTTCCCTTAAGAGCCTGTCCTCTTGATGTACAGTGAAGAGGAGTCACTTTACCTCTGTGGTCCGCTTTTTCAAAGCCAAGTCTAATTACAACAAAATCACCAAGCAAATCCCAGCACCTGGCAGTCTATACAATACCTGAGCAGCCCTCCTCCGCACTGTCAAGGTCATGGAAACAAGGAGAGTCTGAGCAACTGTCAGAGCCCAGAAGAGACTAAACAGACATGATGACCCCATGTCCTATGAGACCCTGGAACAAGGAAAGGTATAACAAAGGGAACATGAATAGAGACCTCAGTTAATAGTAAAGTATCAATATTTGTTCATTATTTGTGATGATTCTGTAGAAAATTAGACAGGAAGAGTTAAACATCAAATAAGAGAAACCTACTGTAACAAACTGGAAATCTAAAGGAGAAGGGGGATTTCTTTGTAAAAACACATTACCAAAATGGACCCTAAATGAAGGAAAACACAAAAAGGCCAATTAACCACTGAGGAACTTCTTCCCCTACTGGCTATCCTATCACTGTTCCAGGCTTTCCCTCTCCCGGGACAGGGAAGGAGCAGGGACAGAGCTGTTTGG
Source organism: Aethalodelphis obliquidens (assembly GCF_003676395.1). Taxonomy (NCBI): domain Eukaryota; kingdom Metazoa; phylum Chordata; class Mammalia; order Artiodactyla; family Delphinidae; genus Aethalodelphis; species Aethalodelphis obliquidens. The sequence continues at coordinate 27,507 of NW_020838057.1, read as the reverse complement.
CAGCTCCCCTAGTATATGACCTCACCCAGTGTCTTCACCTCCCCCAGCCACTCCTACCCAGTGAGGACACCTGAGGAAGGGTCAGGGATTATCGACTGAGATGAATCAACCAGGACTTTTTCTTTTCCCAGCGACTGGACACACTTACGGAAGTAAAATAAATTAGTATTTATTGTAAGGTTAGAAATAATTTAATACTTGCAAGTGGCAACTTGAAGAATGAGTTTGGACCTGGCAGGTCTAGTGTCTCACACTGTCTCTGTGTGACCTTATTTCTTTCCAAACCTTTGTCCCGCTCAGTGCCTTTGGGGGACCCCATTCACAGGCACAGGCTCTCTCACTGCCCTTGGGCCAACAGAAATTCTAGGCTGACAACCACCCACCATCCTTTTTCCAAGAAAATTTTCTCTTTTCTTGGGTTCTAAGAAAAGTCATGGTTTTGAATACCTTTGGCCTGGCTTGGGTTTCACTCTCATCCTTGACCCATCACCAGAAGATGGAAAATGGGACTGGCTAGATGTGGGTTGTAAACCCATCTTCGAGCTGGGTGGAACATGGGGTCATCCTTCTGGAACTATCTGGACTGGAAGCAGGTGAGATGTAATTCCCAAAGGAAAACTGAGGCACTAGGCTTGGACATGAGAATAGATGCTGGCTGGGAGAAAGCAGCAGATTCTATGTCAATGACAGCTCACTGCACAACACAGAATCTGACACAAGAGGAAGAAAGGGGTTCTCTTAGGGTCAGGGGCTGCAGCTACTCATCCAGTGCTCTTACTGTCCTCCCAAGACTGCAAGTTCTTTCACTTGCTGAAAAGGCAGGATCATTTTTGTTGGTAAACTCAAGTCTCCTGCCTTGGGCATCAGGCCCTCACATCTCAGAGGATGGCCCAAAACAGCCCGTGTGCCGTCAGAAGACACACAGACCTCATTCCTGCCCCTGAGAGGTGGGAGCCCTTGAGTTATGCCATCTCCCTGGCCATATTAACTACCCATCCCTGAAAAGTAATACTGCTCCTTTTCCAGTTTCTTCTCTCTCCTTTTCTAAGGGAAGAAACCAAACACTAGGGTTGTAAGGACACTTGTGCAATGAAGTAACGGGAGGCTCGAGAATTATTCCATGCCATGGAACCCATAATTGGCAGGTTTCCAGAGGCCACATGGATACATATGGCTCTCCAAGACAATCCAGTCTCAGTGTGAACCTCCCATTGGGAGGCCCAGTTTCTCCCATAACTTTGATTCTTAATGAATATGAATGTCAAAATTTTTCTAACAACTAGTTCTAAATTATTACCCACACTTGTTATTGGTAGACTTTACTTGACTAGTCATTATATCGTAATATTTCACTGTGGTTTTTAACTTGTATTTCCCTGATGATGGGTGAAGTTGACCACCTTTACTGGTTTATTGGTTCTTTGGATTTTCTTCTCTGTGAAAAGCCTGTTCAAGTCTTTTGCCCATTTTTCTATTGGGTAGTCTGTCTTACTGATTTGATTTTCAGAAATACTTTATTATACTCTGTGTACTAGTTTTGTGTCATGCAACTGTATTACAAATATATCATCTTCCATTGTGGGTGTTTTAATTTTCATTTCCTTTGTGGCTCATGAAGATCAACATCTTTTTATGTTTATTAAGCATTTGGACATGCTCTTGTGAGAAGGGTTCAACTCTTTTTGTACAGTTTTTTTTATGTGTTGTGTAATTTGCAAGAGGTTACTGATTTGTAGGAGTTCTTTTTAATATATCATGGGTATAAGTTCTTTGTCAGATAAATATACTATAAATGTTTTCTTTCTGCCCATGGGTTGCTTTTAGACACTAAAATGCTTGTCTTGATGAACATAAATTCTTAATAAAATTCCATTAAAAAAATTTCTAACACCTAAGAGGACAAAGGATTGAAGGGCCATGGTGTGCTGTATGGTGGTTGTGTCAGGGACACACTCAAATATTTAGAGGGTTATTACCTCTCTTGGCAGGCTACGAGGCTGTGAAGGCTCTGAAGGGGAGGCCCTTTTCTCAACCACATGGATGTTGGTAGTTGAAACATCTTAAAGGAATGTCTACACTGCGCAGGTAGCTGTTCCATTACTCAGCAGCATGGTCAGCTCACTAATTGTCCGTGGGGTCTTGACAGGGCCCAGGCTGAACTGAGCTAGAGGACCACAGATGCCTGCCTGAATGGTCAGAGGCCAAGGATTGTCCTGCCTGAGACTTGATTGTCTATTGCTACCCACTCAGATGGGACAAAGGATGCCTGCAGCCCCAGGAGGGTCCCACCAGCCCTCAAGTAGCCAGGGGGCCGGCAGGTTGCTACACCCAGTCCTGCATTAATCCACACATGTCCACTGAGTGCCCTCCTGTCTGGGCACTCTGCTGGAACTGGGGCTGCCCAGGCAGAGCAGGGCCAACACCACCTTTCCCAGATGGGAGGACAGGAATGACTGCACTGTTAACAAGGATGCAACCATGCATGACTCCAGACACCCTCCACAACCCGTGACTGACATCGCGTTCGATGTGAAACACTCAGAGACAGTACAGAAATTTCACTCTTTTCTCAGAGCCCAGGACTGGGGGATAGAAAGACAGTGGTCCAGCTCACCTCCCTGACTCATGTGTGACCCTGAGCAAATCCTATCCATCCTGGAGACCTCAGAGAAGATAAAGGGAGGACAATGGGGGCCAGTTATGCTTAAACCTAACCCTAACCCTAAGGAACCCTAACCTCTAACCCTAACACCCTAACCCCAGACCCCTAGACCCTCTACCCTGACTCTCAAACCCTGACCCCTGACACTTAAACCCTGACCTGACTCAAACCCCAGACCTAAACCCTAGCCCAGTGGATACCGAGGGATGATGGTACTCTGGAATAAACCAAGGGATTCATGACCTTGCATTTAGCAATAGTTTCTTAGATCTGACACTAAAACACAAGCAATGAAAGAAAAAAACCGATAATCTGGAGTTCCTCAAAATTACAAACGTTTGTACATCAAAAAAGGCTCTCCAGAAAGTAAAAAGACAGCCCACAGAATGGAAGAAAACATAGGCACATTATATATCTAATAAGAGACTTTATCCATAATATATCAAGAACTTTTTACCACTCAGTAAAAGGGCAACCCAATTTTTGAAAGGCACAAAGGACTTGCATGGACCGTTCTCCACACAAGGCATACAAGCGGTCAACAAACACATGAAAAGATGTCACACATCAGTAGTCATGATGGAAATGCAAATTAAAACCACAATGTGATAGCCCTTCACACACACTAGAATGGTTATATCAAAAATAAAAATAACAAATGTTGGCAACAATGTAGGGAAATGGGACCCTTAAACTTTACTTATGGAAATGTAAAATGGTGCAATCTATGTGTACAAATATTTGGCATTTTCTCAAAAAAATAAAAATGTAATTATCATATGTTTCAACAACTCCACTCCTAGATATATACCCAAAGAACGGATAACAGTGTTCAAATAAAAACGTATACGCCAATATTCATAGCAACACTGTTCACAATAACCCAAGGTAGAAACAATTAAAATGTCCACCAACAGGTGAATGGATAAGCAAAATAAGGTAGATCCGTAAGCTGCATTATTCTGTCATATGAAGGAATAAAGTAAAATTGTGCAGCTGCTGTGGAAAACAGTATGGCGGCTCCTCAAAAACTTAAACATGGAATTAACGTATGATCCCTCAATTCTGCTCCAGGGTATACACCCAAAATATTAGAAAGTAAGGAATGGAACAGATATCTGTACCCCATATTCATAGCAACATTATTCACAGTAGGCAAAAGGTGGAAACAACACAACATATCCTTCAACAGATGAATGGATAAGTACAGTGTAGTATATATGCAATGGAATATGATTCAACCTTTAAAACTAAGGTAATTCTCACACAGGTTGCAATGTGGATGAACCCTGAAGTCATTATACTAAGTGAAACCAGCCAGACACGAAAAGGACAAACATTCTATGATTCCACTAGTATGAGGTACCCAGATAAGTCAAATTCAAAGACAAAGTAGACAAAGGTTGCCAGGGGTTGAGGGGAATAAGTGTTTAATGGTTACAGTTTCACTTGGGGAAAATGAAAAAGTTCTGGAGATGGGTGATGAGGACGTTTTTACAACAATGTGAATGTATTTAATGCTATAGAAATGTATAATTAAAATGACTTAAATGATAAATGTTATGTGTTTTCAATCACAATGAAAAAAAGCGATACATGTTACAATATGGATAAACACTGAAAACATCCTAAGTGAAAGAAGTCATACAGGAAAAGCCACGAGATCATACTCATCTTGTACACTTTCAATCCATGAAGGTTTTTAAAATGAGGGAAAGCCCAGTGATGGTTCCAGAAAAATAAACCTGGATTAGAATGGGAAAAGACATTTCCACAAAGTTGGGGCAGCTGGTGAAAGCTGAAGTGGTCCTGTGGATAGGATTATAATGTGGAAACCATAATTATCCCTCATTTTGGGGTTATGTCCTGGTTCCCTGGGAGACTGGCCCTGTGTTGGCTAAAACACACTGTAGTATTTGGTGTGAATGTAGAAAACTTTGTATTGCTATTTAAAATTTAAACTTTAAATTTGAAATTTACTAGAAAATACCTTTCAATACAACCATGTCAGTAACATGCCATAAAATCAGAGATGACATCAAACATTGCTAGAGAGGTCAAGACTTCTTACCCAGACCAAATTCAACCAAAGTGGTGATGCTAATCACTTTGTCCACATGGTATTGAGAGGCACCGTGGGAAGATAATATTAGGAGCCACTAGGTCTTGGGTGCAGTGGATGACCTGGATGTAGAGGAAAACAGTGGGATTTCTGAATTCTAGGTTTCTACATAAAACCACCAAAAAAAACCTGTCAGAACTAAAAAAATGAATTTAGTAAAACTGCAGGATCATTTGTGATTCTATACACTAATGATGAACTATCAGAAAGAGGAATTAAGAAAACAATTCCATTTATAATCTCATCCCCCAAAAAACTAGGAATAAATTCAACCAAGGACTTGAAAGACCTGCACACTGAAAACTAAGACATTGATGAAAGAAACTGAACAGACAAAAATCAATGGAAAGATATCCCATGCGCATGGGTGAAAATATTGTGAAAATGTCCATGCTACCCAAAGCAATGTACACATACACGCAACCACTACCAAAATTTCAATGTCATTTCATAGAAACAGAACAAACGATTTTAACATCTGTGTGGAGCCACAAAGGACCCAGAAGAGCCAAAGCGACCCTGAGGAAGGAGAACAGGCTGGAGGCATCTCGCTCCGTGACTTCACACTACATTACGAAGCTACAGTCCCAAAATAGTGTGGAATTGGCACAAAAACAGGCACACGGAGCAGAGAGCCCAGAAATAAACCTATAGGTATGCGGTCAGTTCATTCACAAGAAAGGAGCCAAGAACACACACCAGGGCAAGGACAGTCCCCTCAATGAACGATGCTGGGAAAACCAGATGCCACACACCAAAGAACAACACTGCACTCTGTCTACACCACACGCAAAAGGGGCCAAAAACCCAGTTTTCCATATCAAGCCCTTCCTCTCCTGGGTCCTCTGAAGACAGACACCCTCAGCGGTCAGCAACGTACAGGAACCTTCTCCCCACTTTCCCTCACATTTTCCCTCAGCGGCATCACCTCCCGGCAGGTCCTGAGGAGACCAGGCTCCTGTCAGCATGAACTGGACCCCCCCGGTGTCCCAAAGCTGAAGCCCCAGTGGGTCCTGAGGAGACCCAGCTTTTGTTAGTGTGGACTTGACCCCAGCTTGTCCCGAAGCTCGGCCATCAGCGTGGACTCAGCCCCACGTGTTCCAGAAGCCAAAGCCCCAGCGGGTCCTGAGGAGACAGGGCTCCTCTCAGCATGAACACGAACAGCATGATCTGAACAGACATCCCGCCGAAAAAGATATACAGATAGTAAAAGTCATACAGAAACAAGCTCAACATCATACCATTAGGGAATTACAAATTAAAATCATGAGCTGTCACAGCACACCTATTAGGACTGCTAAGCTCCAAAACTATGACAATACCAATTGCTAGAGGGCGAGGAACAAAAGGACCTCTGCCTCATAGCTGGGGGGATGCATGTGCGGCCACTTTGTAAGACAATTTGGCAGATTTTCCAAAGCTAAACAAGTCTCATGATGGGATCCAACAATCATGCTTCCAGTATTTAGGCAACTGCTTTGAAAATCTATGTCCAAATGCAAACAAGGATGCAATTATGCACAGCAGCACGTCCATAATGGCTAAAAACTTGAAGAAATCAGGATATCCTTCAAAAGATGAATGCATAAGCAAATTGGGGTACATCCATGTCAAGGCGAGTAGAATATGCCACCCTAAAATATGTCTCTCTGGCATAAGGATTATTGGTCTGCTTAAAAAAAAAAGGAAAAAAGGCTTCTCTGGTGGCTCAGTGGTTAAGAGCCCGCCTGCCAATGCAGAGAACACGGGTTCGAGCCCTGGTCCTGGAAGATCCCACACGCCGCAGAGCAACTAAGCCTGTGCACCACAACTACTGAGCCTGCACTCTAGAGCCCGCGAATGACAACTACTGAGCCCGTGTGCCACAACTACTGAAGCCCGCATGCCTAGAGCCTGTGCTCCGTGACAAGAAAAACCACCACAATGAGAAGCCCACGCAACGCAATGAAGAGTAGCCCCTGCTCGCCACAACCAGAGAAAAGCCTGCACGCAGCAACGAAGACCCAATACAGCCCAAAATTAAATAATAAATTTATTTAAAAAAAATCTCAGAAAACAGAGATTGCCGTTTTATGAGGGACATTTACAATAGAGAAGTCTCCACTTATAAGGGTATGTCCCTCTTTGCACCAAACATAGAAGGATCATTAAATCTTAAATAACTCTTTTCAATGGAGAAGTCCTGACTTAAATGTGCAAACAGTCATACCCTTGTTTACTGTGCTTTGCATGATAACCTGCCATAACTGGCCTTCCCCCCTTCCCCTGCATCTTTCTTCTGTTTTTAGCTGAAGACGGTATTTAAGGGGATGGTTTTGGTCATTTCAGGGAGTGACTCAGTTTTCCGTGGTATCCCCCCTGTATTCAGAAGGTATACATGTTATTAAACTTCTGCTTTTCTCCTGGTAATCTGTCTTTTATTACAGGGGCAGGGGAGGGCCTCAACCAAGAACCTAGAAAAGTAGAGGGAGAATTGTTTTTCCTCCCATACACGTGCAGTGGAATACTACTCAGCAGAAAGGAATGCACCACCAACCTATGGAAAGACATTGACAAATCTTCAGTATATACTGCTAAGTGAAAGACTCCAGTCTGCGGAGGCTGCACACAGTATGACCCCATCGATGACATTCTGGGAAACGCAAAGCTACGTAGATGATAAGCAGATCATGGGGTGGGGGCTTTGAAGTAGTCCATGTGATACTCTAGGGTGGATACCTGTCACTATGCATTTGTCTAAACCCATAGATGTGCGTAGCCCAAGGGGCCAATCATAATCTATTCAAATTTAGTTATTTCGGATGTAGGAGTGTTGCAGGATGGAATACAGAATGTCAAAGAGTCTAACTGTATTAGAAACATATGGAAACAACTCACTGTAGGGGATGGGGTAAAAGGTGCTGACCTAAGTCACCTTTGGAAATGAATGGAATCTGCAGACTAAAGGCAAAATGGACCGTATATAAACAGTGGGCTTTATTCTACGAAGTTCTTTCCAGGGTGTAGTAGCCAACAATTCTGAAACCTCTGCACATGTAACCTGGAGAGGAGCAATGCACAGATAAATGGCAGATGGTGGGAGCCAGGGAGCCAGCCACAGCCTTGCTGTGGGAGTGGGAAGTTACAGATAAGCAAGGGGAGAGCCTCTGCCCTCGTAATCCTGGATCTGGGCTTCCTGGGAGGATGTGGACTGGCCGGGGGAAACACACAGATCTTCATGCTGGGAAGACCCTGCAGACATAGGAATTTCGCACCCCATCTTTCCACCCATACTTGCTGGAAACATTCAGCGCTCCATAATCAGTCAACATCTCACCCTCAGGCAGATAAAGGAGCATGAGGGTCTTGCTTACCCCTAAGCTGTCCCAGAATCCAGGCCCTGGGGGTGGAGCAAGGTTGGGGGTTCCTGGGCCTCTGACCAGCAGGTGAGAGGAGGGAGGAAGACCGGTCCTGAGGACAGAGGTTCCCTGAAGTCTGTGAGCCCCGGTGCCCTGATGGGGTTCATTCCCAGTGAGGACATGGGCGGGGCCTGCAGTGGTTCTCTTCCCTCTGGGCCCTTTGATGAAGCCATGGCAGCACCGGGCCCAGACGTCTCCTGGAGGTGTCTCAAACTCTGACACAGCCGTTTTACAAAGGAACAAGAGAATGGAGCTGAGTCCCTAACGGCCACTCCTTTCTGGCTCTGAATTGCTTCCAACAGGACCGCAGTCACCTGCATGTAGTCTGCTGTGACCTACCTGCCCCCACTGGCCTTTCCTCTTCCTCCCTGCAATGATTCCAGTGACATTTCCAGCCCTGACCCCTCTCCCAGGCCAGATGCCTCTGTCCAGCCACTGCATCCCTATCTCACCTTGGGGGCTAACAGGCCCCTCAGAGGACTGGGATCCCACAGCTCCCCACACCCAGGAGCAGCCCCACCTTCCCAGGTTGCCGAGCCCAGGCACCGGGTGTAACCGAGCAGGAGGACCCTACTGGGCCTTCCCAGGGCAGAACCCTCCCCCACATGCTCTGCTATAGCTCCTCTCTGAAGTACCTGGATAACAGTATCTGATGGACGCTTCCTGAGTTGTTTTACAGATGCTAAAACCACCACCAAGTGGAAGAACTTAACTACTTGATGATCATGAACAGGTAGCCCCGGAGCTTCTGGTGCCTAAGAATTTATAATGTTAACCGCCTGTTACCTCACCATCAACCAGAGAATTGTGCACCAGCTGATCACATGCCCTGCGACGCCCCTCCTTCACCTGGCCTTTCATATTGCTTTACTGAAATCCTTCAGGGAGCTAGCTTGGGGCTTTAGAGCACAAGCCGCCTGTCCTCCTTGTATTGGCACTTTTACAATTAAAGCTGCACTTTCCTCCACCACACCCGGTGTCAGTAGACTGGCTTTACTGCACTCGGGCAAGCGGACCCAAGTTTTGTTCGGTAACACTGGGACCTCCCAGGCTCCCACCCTCCTTGTGCCCCAGTGACTGTCATCTGCTCCTCCAGTCTTGTTGCAGCAAAAGTAGAAATGAAGTTTCCCCTGCCCTGAGAACAAGGAAAACAAAAGGAACAGCGAACAGGCTAGAGAAGAAACATAACCTGATCTGAAAGAGTTAATCACTCCTTGTTTTCCTTTGTCACTCATTTGTAGTCACTAGATTTGTACTTTACAAAGCTAACCTCACTCCCTGACACTATGTAATTTACATTCGGCACCCATCACCCCTGACTCTGTGTGAGTTACATCCCCTGCCTCTCACTCCCTAACCTTATTATGTCCAGCACTTACATTCTATACACCCCTCATAACAAATCACCCCCTATAGATTTTGCATTTCAGAAATGAGGTCACCGTCGATAAACCAGAGGCAAACGTATGCAATTACCAGACCGCTGGACCCCAATTACCACGCGGCCTGATGCCAGCTATGACTGTTTTGAAATAATGCAGAAGAAAGGAGGAATGCAAGACCTTCACTACTTTTATCCTTATCCTATACCCCAGACTGCGGGAGCCCCACATATAAAATCTTCCCTGATTCTCAAGGAGGGGTGCCCAGTTCTTGAGGCTCTAGCCAGCTGTGTCTTCCCTTCTGCCTGGCAGAAAAATAAAGCCATCTCTCTCTTCCTCCAAAATCCCTGTCTCCGTATTTCTGTTTGGCCTCGGTGCACAGGGAAGCTGAGATTTCGACAACAGTCTGTGGCCAGTTCCCACACTAATTCCCCTCTATGCCCACAGCCCTGGCCCAAGCCCGATCTTGTGCCTGGTTCCCCCATCAGGCCTGACAAAGCTCCCTGCCCCACGGTGCATCTCACATCCCACCCCAACCTGGTCTTTCTGAAGCATAAACGAGACTGACTCTCTCCCACCTGTATTCCCCCAAATGTTTCCCCACTTTCGCTAGGGTATCTGCCGGAAGAGACATCTGCCAAGGCCCTGAGAGTCCCCGGCATCCCCACTAGGCTGCTGGCTCCTGAGTTCCCTGAAAATAAGCACCTCAGCAGGCCGGGCGACACGGCAGGAAACCCCAGAACTGCTCACCTCAGGACTGGGCCGGCACTGCCACGGCCTGATCAGAGAGAGCAGAGAAGGGTCCCCAGCTGGGACACAAACTCTGCACGAGTGGCGTCTCCTTGAGCCATTACATCACCTCATGTGACTTGAGGGAAGGAAGGACTGAAGCACACTTGGTTCCTAAGGAGGATGGTATAGGCTCAGTCACGTCCCTCCAAATTCACATGCTGAATCCCTAACCCCCAGGACCCCAGGATGTGGCTGTATTTGGAGATGGGATTTTTAAAGAGGTGATCAAGGTAAAAATGAGGTCAGTAGGGTGGGTCCTAATCCAATAGGATTGATGTCCTACAAGAAGAGATTAGGACACAGATAGGCACAGGGGGAGACCATGTGAGGACCTGGGGAGAAGATGGCTGTCTAAGCACCAAGGAGAGAGGCCTCAGGAGAAGCCAGCGTGCACACACCTTGATCTCCGACAGCATCCAGGACTGGGAGATAGGTCTGTTACCCAAGCTGCCCTGTCTGTGCTATTTGTTACGGCGGTCCTGAGCAGACTCACACGCAGGGTTAACTCAGGGCTCAGACTGGACAGAGCCCACTCTCCATCCCCCTGTACGTGGGTTACAGGAGCCCCAGGAACTGAGGAGGGTTCCCTGAGCGGAGGCACAAGATAGAAGATGCTAGGCATTAACATGGCTGCATTCATGTTAAACGTGCCTGAAGTCCAATCCCACGAGGTGGTTTTGTCCTGTATGTACATCGGCACCTTCAGTCTGAACTGCAGATCTTGGGCTTCACCAGCTCCACGGAGAGCATTAGCTGCACCTGCTGTGGACCGTCTCCTATAGGATTTCCAGAACCACAAAGCACTGAAGCTTCACAGGACCCAGAGTCTGTGCGCTACCGTCCAGGTGACCCTCACAGGAGAGCCGCGCAGCTGCCCATCAGAACCCATTTCCCTTTTTCCTGTTCACAGCTACCCTGCACCTCCCAGCCTTCCCACCCCTTCCAGCTGGGGCGCAGTGTCTCGTGTTACCAAGGGAAATGGGTGGAGGTGGTGAGGGCCTTGGCCAGCCTGCATCCTAGGACAGAGGGCATGATGCCCACCTGGTCACCGCACCCTGCTGGTTGGAGCCCTCACCTGGAAGCAGGGAGGAGAAGCAAGGGGGACAGAGCCTGGGCCCTGACACCCACCTGCCCTGGACTCTCACAAGAAGGGGACAGACACATCTTGAGCTCCAGCCCAGTTTTGGGAGACACTTTGTTCCAGCAACAAACTTCTGCCTTAAAAGCCAAGGTGCTTTACAAACCCCTCCCCAGCTGTCACAGAAAGGCTTCATCTCATCACACTCTTTTCAAACCCCAGCTCACGCTGAGACCACCTCTCAGGGGATGGTGCTTCAGAGCAGCCCCTTTAAAAGATCCCTGGAGTTCAGCTCTCCCAGCCCTGCCTTCAGTTTAAGGGAGAAGTTTCCTTGACAAACCTTCTCAGTTTCCTGGACAACCAAGCTTCACAATCTCCCAAACTCTTCTCCTTCAAACATTCCTATTCTAGGCTGGATGAGCCTAAAGTGACAGTGCTGTCATCACGTGCCAGAAACCGATTCCCCCAAGCCCGTAGTTATTGGTTACATGATGCTATTGATGATGAAATCCCAGGAGAGCCAGCTTAGCAATATAACCATTTCTGGACTCGGCACTGGGTCCCTTTCCACGGACAGAGTGGAGTGGCTGTTTCTGCTGGCCCCTTGGTGGAAGAGCTCACCTAATGAAGCCAGGACTTTATCCCTTCCAGGTGATTCCAGGGTCCTCATTCTCCCCAGACCCCCACCCACATGGCTGCTGTCTGTGCCAGTCTATAGGGGACCTTGGCAATCTCCTGAAATGAGGGTTATTTTATACATAGGCAATGGGTTGAATGCTGGCCCTGAAAGATGTCCCCCCCCAGAACACGTGAACAGGACCATATCTGGGAAAAGGGTCTTTCTATATGTACTTAAGGATCTAGAGGTGAGGTCATCCTGGGTTAGGGCGGCCCTCAATCCAATTGAGAGCGTCCTTACGAGACACAAAAGAGGAGAGACTCAGACACAGAGCAGAAGCCACGCGAAGACAGAGGCAGAGACGGGAGGGATGCAGCCGCAAGCCTGGGGACGCCTGGAGACCCCAGAAGCTGGAAAAGGCAGGAAGAACCCTATCCTGGAGCCTCTGGAGAGACTTCCGTCCTGCAACACCTTGATATCAGATGTCTGGTCTCCAGGCCTGCGGGGAGGATGAATTCCTGTTGTTCTGAACCACCCAGCTTGTGGTCATTTGTTACAGAAGCCACAGAGCAGTCACACAGACCCTGCTCTGTAGGATCCTGGAGTGCGGGTCTCATTAAAGGCCGATAGAGGCTGGATTGCAGAGCCCTTAGAGTCAGCATTGGGCCCCAGAAATCCTAAAGCAGTGGCTGGACACCAGAATGTTGAGGGGTCAGTCAGAAGCCCATTCCTAAGGGTGCCGGCTGCACACGGCCTCCCCAGGTTTTTACGCCTGTACATGCTGGGGATAAGTATTTCCATCCTGATTCAGGGCCTCTGATGTCACCGTTCACGTTGCTAATTAAGAACCCACTAGTTACACAGATGAAAACCCTATCAGGGTACTTGCTCCAGTGGTAAACAATTCTGAAGTTGGTCAGAGGTGGGGAATCATCTCCCATGCAGCCAGCAGCACCCCCGCAAGGAGTGTCCTCATTGCAAAGCTGGGGGACCGTGCCGAGGCGTCTGTGAGTAAACGTGAGCTGAGCCCCAGGCCAGCTGCTGCTGAACTGTTCCCACCCTTCCCAGGTAAAACACCTGAAAGTGTGCAAGGACTTGAAAGCCTAGAGGAAGGGCCATAAAGCCACCCCAGGGACAGCACGCAGGCCGACTTGGTGCCTGCAGGCCAGCCAGGATGGTCCTGGCCCCGGGCGCTCTTCTGGAAGCTTTCCATTTCCCTGCCTGAGATACCCCTCTTGTCCCGGCCCCCACTGCTTTTTTCCTTCCTCACCTCTGCCCGGGGAGAAATTCCAGCGGCAGGTATGTGTGACACATCCTCTTCTTTAGCAGGTGGCAGCCTGGCAAATCCTGCAGAAAGTCCAGCAGAGCCCCACTCATACCAGGCCACCCACAAAGCCGTGGCCCCTCACTCCCTCCCAGCAGCCCAGCCCCGACACTGCTGACGGGGCAGAGAATATGGCGTCAGACACAGCTGCAGGGGCTCTTGCTGCCTGGAGCGGTTTATATTGACCTCAAACCAGGCACACCTGGGAAGGGCTGGCCGGCCGGGTCATGCTGCCCAGGTCAGCCAATCCTCGCCCATCACGGGCTCATAGCTGCAGAAAATGGGCCTTGCTGCACCGGCCAGGTCCAAGGAACAGGTGTGGGCTCCTGAGGGTCAGGATAGACAAGGGGCTGCAGCTCTAGCTTGTTTTCTAATAATTTTATCTGGTCCATGAGTGGGAGATAACTTCAAGAAGACCCTCTCCTAATGAGAGGAATCCAGGAGTCAGGGAGAGGAGGGGTGGTGGGTGGAGCCAGGGGCCTGGTGCCCCGGCTGCAGTGGAAGCCTCTGGAAGACCAGGCAGAGGGAGACCGTCCAGAGTGAAGCCCAGGGTCACAGACCTGTCGGAGTTGCTGTCTGTTCGTTCAAGTCCTGCTCTGAGGTGCTCTGTGTCAGCTCTGAGCGACAGGTGAGCTGGGGGTGCTCTGCATTGAGGGCTACGTGCACGGTTCCTGTGTGCCCAGACTTGCTGGGTGCCTGCCCAGGTGAGCTCCATACCTGGGGAGGGGTCTGACCACGAGGGCCCCGTGTGCTGGGAGGGGGGGCGTGTGTATGAGCGTCCTCTGTGTGCAGCCGGCACAGAGTTGCTTAGCAACTTCCCTGTGGGCAGTGCTGGGATGAAATGAGAACCAGGAGTTGCCACAGACCCCCTGAACCCCTGTCCATCCAGGATGATGAGATCAGTAGGTGGGTGCTGGCCACTGTGTTGCATGAGGGAGGCCCCACGGGTACCTCTTGTGTCTTCCACCTGACACCACAGAGGCCTCCCCAGGACAGAGCAGACAGCCTGTCTGGGACAGGTGGGAGCTCCTGGTGACTCTTCAGGGGACATGAGAGGGACGGACCAGGCAGGAGGGGGTGGGAGCCCAGGCAGAGCCATGGGGCTCGGGGCCGAGGGGGCCTTTCTGGGTCTGAGCTGGGAGTGGACGTGCAGGTGGTGAGTGTGATTCAGGAAAGCTGCCCTGGTGAGGTGAGGCTGATCCTGCTTCAGAGTGACAAGCCTTCCGGGTGATCCCAGAACAGGACAGTGAGACGGATCCTGTTAGAAGAAGGTAAGTGAGTCCCCCCAAGAGGAGGCTCTGTGAGCTGGCCCCAGGAGGGGGTGAAGGGAACAGGTGTGGAAGCTGCAGGGAGTGGGCAGTCCCCCTGGGCGGGCGGCGGGTGCAGACCCCACTCCGTGTCCCACAGCTGTGCTTCCAGCTGGATTACTTGGCTTCTCGGAGCCTCAGCTTCCCGGTCTGCTTGTGGGGTGATGGTAGCATGGACTGACTAGTAATTTGCTCAGAACAGGGTAGGAAGGGGTCTAGTGGAAATTCCACAGAACACCGTCAGTGTGGGAATCGCAGGCCCTGTTTCCCGCAGGTCTGTCTTCAGAATCGGGAGAGCAAAGCCGAGCAGACTTGCAGCAGAGCCTGGGGACGGGCTCCGTTTGGTGGGTCCCCCTGTTTCCTGAGTCTCGGAAGGAGCAGCTCCAGCGGGCAGTGGCAGGTTCACCCCACACCTGGGAGCATCCAGACCTCAAGGCCCAGCAGCCCCGAGCCCTGTGTCTGGGCCCCCGGGAGGCAGGTGGGACAGGCCGCCATCCCCCTCGGCCCTCTTCCTGCCCAGAACATTCGGGGTCCCGGCCGTCATTAGGGAGAGGCAGGGATGGGGGTGTCCCATGTGGGAACAGGACACAGAGCAGCTTGTGCATGTGGACGTCCACACCGGGAATGTGGGTCGGTGGGACGCGGGCACCGGGAGGGGCAGGCGGTGGGCCTGAGGAAGAAGGGTAGGGCGGGGGTTGCTGGAGGGGGGGCATGCAAGCTTCGCCTGTGCCGGGGCCTCAGACTCCACGGGGCTTCCCTCCCCTGGTCACTGGGCAGGAGGGACCGAGCAGCGTTGGTGGAGGGACCCCTCGCGTCCCCAGGCCCTGGCAGCATCAGCCCTCCAGGCTCTGTGTCGGGGAGCCTGAGGGGCGCAGGCCCAGCTGTGCCCGCAGGGAGGCCTGGAGGGGTCGGGAGGGAAGCACGGGTGTGGTCTCGCCTGTGCGGAAGCCCCCGAGCCAGTGTCCAGTGGGAGCGCTCACCTCGCACGTGGGTTTCAAGTCCACAGCTCAGATTATCTTCTGGCCGTTTGGTTTGTTTTCTAGACACAAAGTCCTAATATCTCCTATGTCCCCTGCCCGTGAAAAGGCACGTCTCACCTGGCACCAGGTGCTGCCTCTGGTCCCTCCTGACTGGACGCCCAGCAGCCAGTGTCACCGCGTCACGACTGTCAGGGGTGTCAGGCGTGGGGGGACGAGAGCACACGGTCCAGGCCCACGAGGCGCCGTGCCGTCCACGGAGCCGGTGCTGTGGCTCTAGGTGTTCCCTCCCCCACCCCGCGGGCAGAGACCACCGTCCCCTTACAGACTGTTACCAAGTGAAGTCATGTGGACTCTGCTCGGGCCCCAGCCTGCGAGGCGCTCTGCCCCAGTGGGGAAGGTTTCCTTTTTCCATGTGGGTTCAAGTAGGCAAATAACAGAACCAAAGCCGAGACCAACACAGCACAGGCTCCATTCAGTGACCAAAGAGTGGAGAAGCGGGAACTGAGTTCACAGATCGCCTTCTCGCCCTCCTGGAGAGAGAGGTTTAATTTTAAAGAATAAAGACAAAGGGAGGAAGAGGGTGGCTAGTGATGGGATGAAGAGGCCTTCCGGGAAAGGGGCGGGGCTTTTTCCAAGGGGCTGGGGTACCACCTCCTTTTACCCATTTCTGGTCCTTCATGTCCAGCCATGGCCGCCGGTGGGTGTGTCTCTTAATATGCCGATATTGTAAATTCAACACGTGATGAGACTCGGGGTCGTTGGAGGTCACATTCGTTGCCATCCTGGTCCCAGCTGGTTCCATCTGTTTGTTTCTGCTTCCTTTCTTATCTCTGGACCCCTTCACTTAAATACTTAGGGGAAATCCTGCTGAAGGTGGGGGTGGAGGACAGCCCTGTGAAAGGTGGGTGCACAGGGCTTGAGCAGGGCCTGGAGCAGCTCTGACAACAACAGGAGGCTGAGACGGGCGGTCAGTCTGACGCCCACACTGGGGCCTGTGGTCGGCATGTGGAGGGGGTCAGCCGGGGGCACGTGTCAGGGAAGGTTCTCGGTGTTTACACAGAAGACATGAACTTGGGCCTAGATGCAGAGCTGCCTGCAGACGCTGCTACAGAAACCCCTGATTCTTTCCTCAGAAAACTGGTGGGCGGTCATTCAGGCAACAGGGCAAACTGCTTGCTCTGGAGGCTCTTGTGGGGAAGTGGGGGCGTAGCAACAGGGGCTCAGCCTGCATAACCCCAGAAGCCCTCCCAGGACAGCTCCAGAACCGCTTCTGGAATGGCAAGCAGAAGTGGGTCTTCCACTTACTAGACGTGCAGGAGAGGGCTGGGGTCTGCAGGGCCGCCCTCAACTTCAGGGACTGGCTGGGAGGGTCACAGGACACAGCACATGCTCGTGACTTGTGTCCTCACAGCTGAGATGGGTCACAGCACGCAGTAGGGATGCCCGGGCGGGAGGGCCCCTGCTCCGGTCACCTCGTGACCCTTCATGCCCCCTCCTTCCCTCGAGGGTCTCTAGGGTGTCTCTTCCCCCAGCGACAAGGGCAGAACCATTACAGTTACCCCCACCCCCGTCCCCCCAGGGAAGCCCATTAGCGGCTTGGCACCCGGCTGGGGGCTGGTCACGTGGTGTGCTCTGCCCTCACGCCAGTGCCCAGAAGGGGAGCCGGGGTTCAGCTGAACCACATGGTTTGTGCACACAGCACAGGCGCAGCGGGCTGCCCCTAACGGGAGGCGGGAGGGTTTAGATCAGGCCAGGGAGCTGCTCACCAGCTGCCTTAGCTTCCCGGGGCAGCTGTGACGAACGACCACAAACGGAGGCTCAGAGCAACAGAAACCTGTCCTCTCTCAGTCCCGGAGACCAGACGTCTGAGGTCAAGGTGTCCCAGGCCCGCGCTCCCTCCGGAGGCTCCAGGGGAGGGTCCTTCCCGCCTCTTCCAGCTTCTGGGGGCTCCAGGCGTCCCTGGGCTTGTGGCCTCATCCCTCCCGTCTCTGCCTCGATCTTCACATGGTGTCTTCTGTGTGTCTATGTCTCTCCTCTAGTCTCTTAGAAGGACACTGTCACTGATTTAGGGCCACCCTGATCCAAGATGACCTCATCTTCAGATCCGTAACTAATACCTGCAGACCCTACTTCCAAATAAGGTTCTTTTCTCAGATTCTGGGAGCCATGACGTGGACATAACTTCTGGGGGCCCCCATTCAACCCACCATAGCACCCAGTTCCCAGATGCCAGCCGACCTTCCTCAGGACAGCATCAGGCTGGTGATGTTCTGTCTTTCTGCACGGAGTTGTCTCTTGTTTCTTGTGGTAACAGTGAAGTTGGGTTGGGGGCGCTTCTGGCTGACCTCCCGGTCATTCCAGGGACCATGCTGACGTGTCATTCCCGGGAGGGTGCGAGCACGGCCAGGGCTCCCTGGGAATACGCCACACAGACCGCTCGGTGGTCAGACACCTGCATGGGCTGGACCAGTCCCCAGCACCTTCTACCACATCCACAGCCTGGTGGACTCTGTGCGGGCCTATGACCAGGAGGTGTGGACCAGCAGGATCAGTGGGAGCCCTCCTGCCTGCCACATGGCCTCCAGCCCACCACAGACCCTCCAGCCCTGCGAGGGACACCCCCATTGCATTAACCCCCAAGAGGCCTTCTGGGAGGGGTGAGAACTTGGCCATGAAAAAGACAGGGCAGGCCCTAACTGCAGCAGGTGGAGGCAAGGACTGTGGGTGCTTGGCTATTTGTCCCCCAAAGACCCAGGATGTGGGCTCTGACTTGATGGGTCCACCTCCACCTGGGCTCACCTGCGGGGTCGCTGCAGGGAGAGTGCATCCTTGGGTGATTTTCCAAGTCTCCCCACATCAGCCTCACTCCCTGGGCCCCCCTGGTCCCATTAATAGTCTTTAAATAGTGTCTCTCATCCATGAGGCCTGCGTGGGAGATTTTAATATTGTGTGGGAGTCCAGTGACCAGCGCCCATGTGTCCTGTGTGTCTTGGGAGGGGAGGGAGCCTCGCTCTCACATTCCTGCCCCAGTGCACCTGGGGTCGGGGGCAGCAGATCCAGGCTCTGTTCCGGCAGAAGCTCCCTTTCTGTGAACAGGTCTTCCCCCACTCCCATTATCCTCCCTGGAGACTCAGGAGGCCACAGCATCGGAGCACCTCCAGCACCAGGACCCCACCCTAGGGAATCTCTCAAGAGCAGAGACCAGGCCTGCAGGTGGAGGGGAGGAGGGAGCCGGCCGCTTCAGGATCCCCGGGGCTAGGAAGCCTCCTACGCAGGAGGGCTTTGGACTCAGCTTAACTGCCACCCAGGGTCTCCCACCCCTCCCCTGGTAGGGGGGCCCTTCAGATTCCAGGGCCCCAAGATCCTCCCCACCGACTTCTGACCCCAACTGCAGGGCTGGGGACCCAGAGACCCCCTCCCCGGCTTCTTTTTTCTTGCTCCCAGAATTCCCTGAAGCTGTTATACCCAGGGTTTATTATGGTGAAGGATGCAAGTTAAAATCAGCGAGGACAGGGAGACGAGCAGGGTCCAGCCTCCTCGGCTGTGGCAGTCCAGGGAAGCCCACCTGAGTCCTGAAGTGCAGGGTTTATTGGGGTCTGTCACGTCAATGTGGGACCACCATGTGCCTGACCTTGGCCTCCAGCTCCCAGGGGGCGACTCAGGAAGTCCCACCGTGTATCACGCTGTCAGTAAAGACCAGCCTGGAGCGAGGCCCACGGAGCATGGACACTCCCGTCAGACTCAAGGTGACCTCTGGAGCCAGGACAGAGGCCCAACCTCTCTGTGGGCAGGTGAACCCACAACGCACAGGCCCTGATGCAGTGCCCGTTCCGTGGGGTCAGCTGGGTGCACGCAGGTCAGCCAGTGTCTGTGTGTCTCAGCCTGTAACCACAGACCACACTGTCCTGCTCTGCTCACAAGAGCGAGGCCAATGGAGGGACAACAGGGGTGGGAACAAAGCCTGGTCATGGTCCGGCTGGGTTAGAAAGCGTCCAAGGAGCGAGAACCCGGCTGCCCTTGCCTGGTGAGCCGAGAGCTGACGTCCACCCTGTGGGCAGCCCCTCTCCCCACGTCGTGAGGTAAGGCTGCCTTTCCTGCACCCTGGGCAGTGTCATGCCTGTGTATACAGCAGGACGCACAGCAGTGCACGCAGCAAGCCTGATGCCTGCTCTTGGCACGTACTTGGGGGCTTGCTGAGGGTGGAACATCCCAACAGGACATGGGCCGACCCCGGGGAGGATGTAGGGGTGAAGTGTTTGGGAGCCTCTTGAGGGGATCCTCACCTGTCTGCACAGGTGGATTGAGGACACAGACCAATGGTAGGAAGGCGGGGGAGGCCAGTCCTGGCTCATCACTGAGGCTGGAGGAGGGGTGTAGAGCTGGGGGTGACGGCGGTGGGGACGAGGGTCCATCACAGTACAGGGAGGAGACAGAACATCCGAGGCAGCGGGGAAGGTGGAAGACTGTGCCCGATGGGAGGACGAAGAGACCAGCAGGCGGCGCTGTAGGCGCGGGTAGCAGGGCTGCTCCCTCCAGGTCGGCGCCAGAGCCCCGCACCACTGGAAACCCCGCGTTGTCCGGACAGAACCCCAGAGGATGGGAGGCCGGATGGGCGGGAAGGGTTTGGAAAATCACCCCATCTCCACATGTCCTAGGGGAGGGATCCCCGCTCCAGCCTCGTTCCTCAGAGTCTCCCCACCTGGGGAAGTCAGCACACTCAACAGCCGGTCGTGCACGGCTTGGAATTTGTCCAGAGGATGAAGGGGAAGCAGGGGAAAGAATGAGAAACAAGCTCTACGTGTTTGGACAGCACATGCCACTCTAATTTCCCATCAGAAAGAGGAATTTCCCAAAGGCTCAGGCTGCTCCTGTAACCAGAATGGGGCTTGAAGCAATCCTGTCACTTTGTGGCCGGTTCCAGAAACATGTTGAAGACAGGTGCTCCGGGGCATTGCAATCCACAATGCCTGCAGGGTTGTAAATGACAACTATCGTAAAAAAATGTCTTGGGGTAAGTAACTGAAAAGGACTTGAAAACAAGGCAGAATTGCAGGAACCGGATTGCAAGACGTAGACTGGACTCGCCGTTAAAGCACATGAAAGGTGCTCAACATTGCCTACGAGTCAGTTGGCCAAAAAGGGCGTAAAGGTGTAAATCCATACGCCCTTGTGCCAACCAAACATGCGGGAGAAACAAATCAACACTACAAAGACGTATCACTTTGCCCCAGTCAGAATGGCCACCCTCACAGTGTGTAAAAACCAGAAATGGAGGAGAGGACGTGGAGAAAAGGGAACCCTGCTGCGCTGATGGTGGGAATGTCAACTGCTAACAGCCACGCTGGAGAAGGGTATGATGTTTCCTAAAAATTCTAAAACACAGAGCTATAGGGACTTCCCTGGTGGCGCAGTGGTTAAGAATCCAACTGCCAATGCAGAGGACAGGGGTTCGAGCCCTGGTGCGGAAAGATATCACATGCCGCGGAGCAACTAAGCCCGTGCGCCACGACTACTGAGCCTGTGCTCTAGAGCCCGTGAGCCACAAGTACTGAAGTCCAACGCCTAGAGCCTGTGCTCCGCAAGAAGAGAAGGCAGTGCAATGAGAAGCCCATGCACTTCAACGAAGAGTAGCCCCAACTTGCTGCAACTAGAGAAAGCCCACACGCAATAACACAGACCCAACACAGGCAAAAAAAATGAATTAATTAAAAAAATAGAGCTACAGAGCATACGGCACCTCCACGCCAGGGTGTATATCTCGGGATAACCATAAATCCATAGGACACAGGAATTTCAACTATTAGTGCACCCCTTTTGCAGGAGCCTCGACTTGGAGACAATATAAATGTCCTTGGAAGGAAAAACTGGATAAAGATGATGTGGTACTTCTGTACAATGGAATATTACTCAGCCATGAAATCAATGAAATAAGGCCAGTTGCAGCAACTTGGGTGGACTTAGGTATGATCATTCTAAGTGACATAAGTCAGACACAAAAAGACACTTAGCATAAGATATCACTTATAGGTGGAATCTAAAAATGGCTACACACGAACTAAATTACAAAACAGAAACAGAGTCACTATTTAGAAAAGAAACTTATGGCTGCTAAAGGGGAAAGGTGGGGTGGGGTGAGGCATAAACCAGAGGGTTGAAATTAGCACAGATACGTTCCAAAGACCAAATAGGTAATCGACAAGACCTCCTCTATAGCTCAAAGAACTGGACTCAGCACACTCTAGTCACCAGAAAAGAATATATACGACTGGTAAGAATCCGAAAAAGAATTTATGGATGTCTCTCTGTAAGTGAATCAAGTGGATGTGCAGCAGCAAGAAAGACAGCATTGAAAATCAGCTACACTCCCTTATAAAAATAAATTACAAAAAAAGACAGAGAGAAACTGTTACAAAATTCGTTCAGGGGCTGTGATGCAACCTGCATTGACCCCGTCTAGATCCGCAGCTAGACAGGACATAAGGCTGGACACTCGTGGGGATGAGAGTTTTGGTGAGGATGGGACAGCAAATGCAGCCCCTTTAGAGTAATACTGCCTGGTCCCCAATCCATGGGTCGCAAATCTTCAGGTGCAGGGGACCCTTTGTACAGCTAAAACATGAATGGGACACACAGAGGATGGTACCCCATGTGATCGGGAAAGGTTTCTAAAACGCACCTCATTTTTCATCTCCTGGTGCTCGGGTTCGCCATTCCAGCCTCTTTCGTAACAATCTCCCCACTTGGGGAATTCTGCACCTTCAACATCCTGTTTCGCACACTTTGGAATTTGTCCGGAGGATGAAGCGGAAGGGGGGGGGAAACAATGAGAGACAAGCCCTAGGTGTTTGGACAGGTACATGCCACTCTAATTTCCAATTAGGAAAAGGAACTGACCAAACGCTCAGCTTGCCTCCGGAACCAGAATAGGGCTTGAAACAATCCTGTTTTGTGGACAGATCCCAAAGAAACAAGTTGAAAAATGGAGCTCAGGGGCACTGCAATTCACAATGCTGCAGGGTTGTAAAAGATTCCTAACATCGAAAAATGCCTTGAGGTAAGTCATGAAACTGGACTTGAAAGCAAGACAGAATTGCAGGAAAGGGATTTAAAGAGGTAGATTGGACTCGCCATTAAAGCCCATGAAAAGGGGCTGAACTTCGCCAACGATGCCGTTGGCCAAAAAGGGCGTATGCGTTTTTCCAGAATATATTCAGGAGAAACGCATACGCCCTTTTTGGCCAACCAAACAGGTGCGCAGTGAAAATCAACAATCCAAAGAGGTATCACTTCGTATCAATCAGAAGGGCCGTCCTCACAAAGTGTAAAAACAAGAAATGCAGGATAGGACGTGGAGAAAAGGGAGACCCGTTACGATGATTGTGGGAATGTAAATTGCCGAGAGCACTCTGAAGAAGTGTATTGTGTTTCCTAAAAAATCTAAGAAACAGAGCTACAGAGCATAGGGCACTTCCAGTCATGGGTGTATATTTGGGGAAACCAAAATTCGACAGGACGCAGGCACCCCAACGTTTAGTGCTGCTCTGTTTACAAGAGCCTCGACTTGGATACAACCTAAATGTCCTTAAAAGGAAAAAATGGATAAAGAAGATGTGGTACTTATGTACGATGGAATATTACTCACCCATGAAGTCAATGAAATCAGGCCAGTAGCGGGAACTCAGGTGGACGTATGTACGATCATTCTAAGTGACATAAGTCAGAGAGAAAAATAGACTTATCATAAGATATCACTTACAGGTGGAATCTAAAAATGACTACACATGAACTAAATGACAAAACAGAAACAGAGTCACAGATTTAGAAAACACACTTACGATTGCTAAAGTGCAAAGGTCGGGTGAGGTGAGGCATAAAACAGGAGGTTGAAATGAGCACAGGTACCATTCCATAGACCAAATAGGGAATCAACAAGACATACTCTAAAGCACAAAGAACTGGATAAAGCACACTCTAGACACACCGGAAGAGAATATATACGACTGGTAAGAATCTGAAAAAGAATTTATTGA
>NW_020838057.1:0-3803 GCF_003676395.1 Aethalodelphis obliquidens | reverse complement strand
TCACAAAGTGTAGAAACCAGAAATGCAGGACAGGGCGAGGAGAAAAGGCAGCCCTGCTTCGCTGATGGCTGGAATGTAACTTGCCAAAGGCAACTCTGGAGAAGTGTATTGTGTTTCCTAAGAAATCTAAGAAACAGAGCTACAGAGCATAGGGCACTTCCACTCATGGGCGTATATCTTGGGAAAACCAAAAATCGACAGGACGCAGGCACCCCAACGTTTAGTGCTGCTCTGTTTACAAGAGCCTAGACTTGGATACAACATAAATGTTCTTGGAAGGAAAAAATGGATTAAGAAGATGTGGTACTTATGTTCAATGGAATATTACTCAGCCTTGAAATCAATGGAATAAGGCCAGTTGCAGCGACTCGGGTGGATTTTGGTTTGATCATTCTAATTGAAATATGTCCGACAGAAAAGAGACTTCTTATAAGATATCACTTATAGGTGGAATCTAAAAATGGCTGCACATGAACTAAATTACAAACAGAAACAGAGTCACACATTTAGTAAACACACTTTTGTTTGCTAAAGGGGAAGGTGGGGTGGGGTGAGGCATAAAGCAGGAGGTTGAAATTAGCACAGATACGTTCCAAAGACCAAATAGGGAATCGACAAGACCTACCCTGCAGCTCAAGGAACTGGACTCAGCACACTCTAGTCACCGGAAAAGAATATATATGACTGGTAAGAATCTGAAAAAGAATTTACTTATGTCTCTCTGTAAGTGAATCAAGTCGATGTACAGCAGCAAGAACAGGGCATTGAAAGTCAGCTATACCCCATTATAAAAATAAATTACAAATAAAAAAACAAAGACACTGAGAGAGATAGAAATTCATACAGAATTCGTTCAGTGGCTGTGTTCCAACCTGGACTGACCATGTCTAGACCCACAGCTGGGTGGGACCTAAGGTCAGACACTCGTGGGGTGAGAGGCTTTATAAGGATGGGTATGCAAATGTAGCCCCTTTAGAGTAATACTGCCTGGTCCCCATTCCATGGGTCCCAAATCTCCAGGGACAGGGGATCCTTCCCACAGATAAAACATGCATGGGACACCCAAAGGATCGTACACCGTCTGATCAGGAAAAGTTTGGAAAAGGCACCTCATCTCCTCATCTCTCTGTGGTAGGCTTTCCCCCTCGAGCCTTTCTTAATCTCCCCACTTGGGGAAATCAGCACCTTCAACATCCTATTTTGCACAGTTTGGAATTTGTCTGGAGGATGAAGCAGAAATTGGGAACCAATGAGAGACAAGCCCTAGATATTTGGACAGCCACATGCCACTCTAATTTCCAATCAGGAAGAGGAATTGACCAAAGGCTCAGCTTGCCCCCAGAACCAGAATAGGGCTTGAAGCAACCCTCCTGTTTTGTGGAAAGTTCCCAAAAAAGCAAGTTGAAAAATGGTGTTCCGGGGCACTGCAATTCACAAACCTGCAGGCTTGTAAATGATACCTATTGTTGAAAAATCTCTTGAGGTAGGTCATCAAAAAGGACTTCAAAGCAAGATAGAATTGCAGCAAAGGTATTTCAAGAGGTAGATTGGACTCATCATTAAAGCACATGAAAAGCGGCTGAATTCGCCAATGATGCACTTGGCCAAATGGGTGTATGCATTTTTCCTGAATATATTAAGGAAAAACGCATACGCCCTTTTTGGCCTACCAAACAGGCGGGCAATGCAAATCAACACTACAAGCAGGTATCACTTCGCATCAGTCAGAAGGGCTGTCCTCACAAAGTGTAAAAAGCAGAAATTCAGGACAGGGCGTGGAGAAATGGGAGCCCTCTACGCTGCTGGTGGGAATGTAATTTGCCAACAGCCACTCTAGAGACGTGTACTGTGTTTCCTAAAAAATCTATAAAACAGATGTACAGAGCATAGGGAACTTCCAGTCATCAGCATACATCTTTGGAAAAAAAAATCCGCAGGACACAAGCACCACAACGTTTAGTGCCACTCTCTTTACAATAGTCTCGAGTTGGTACAACCTAAATGTCCTTGGAAGGAAAACATGGATAAAGCAGATGTTGTACTTATGTACAATGAAATATTACTCAGCCATGAAATCAGTGAAATAAGGCCAGTTGAAGCAACTCGGGTGGACTTAGGCACAATCATTCTAAGTGAAATAAGTCAGACAGAAAAAGAGACTTATCATAAGATATCACTTATAGGTGGAATCTAAAATTGGCTACACATGAACTAAATTACAAAACAAACAGAGTCAGACATTTAGGGCTTCCCTGTTGGCGCAGTTGCTAAGAAACCGCCAGCCAATGCAGGGGACTCTGGTTCAAGCCCTGATCCGGGAAGATCCCACATGCCATGGAGTAACTAAGCCAGTGCACCACAAATACTGAGCCTGCGCTCTACAGCTCATGAGCCATAACTACTGAGCCCACGTGCCACAATTACTGAAGCCGGCACGCCTAAAGCCTGTGCTCCGCAACCAGAAAAGCCACTGCAATAAGAAGCCCGTGCACCGCACCTAAGACCCAACGCAGCCAAAAAATTAATCAATTAATTAAAAAAAGAACAAGTTGCCAGCTGCCTTACTGTCTGGTGAGGGACCAATTTCTGGTTCACAATGTGGGTTTTCTGGCTCTGCAATGAAATGATGTAATGGGCATAAGATCTTCTGTTGCTACATTTATTAGGTCACTAATCCCATGTTTGAGGTCTCTAGCCTCATGACCTAGTCACCCCCAAAAGCCCCATCTCCTAATACCATCAACATGGGAGCTGGGCTTCAAAATTTGAAAATTAGAGGTACAATATGTTTACACCATAACAGGGACCACAGTTAGATGATTTTTCTTTTCATGTTAAAGGTTTTGCACATATATATTTATTATATAATCCTCAAACCCTTGGTTTTTTTTAAGATTCTTTTCCCATATAAGCCAGTGCAGAGCATTGAGTAGAGTTCCCTGTGCTATACAGCAGGTCCATATCAATACTTATCCATTTAATATATACTAGTGTGTATATGTCAGTCCCATTCTCCCAATTTATCCCTCCCCCACTTATCCCCTGGTAACCATAAGTTTGTTTTCTATATACATGACTCACTTCTGTTTTGTAAATAAGTTCTTTTGCACCATTTTCTTTTTAGATTCTGCATATAAGCAATATCATATGATATCTGTCTTTCTGTGGCTGACTTGCTTCACTCAGTGTAACCATCTCTCGTTCCAACCATGTTGCTGAGAAACCCTTAATTGTTAGGGATAACTCTCAATTTCCTCCAGTATCATCAGCAATTCTTTCTGGCAGACATGTGATAACACTTTTTAAACATGGATATTGAGACTAAGCCTCCTGACCTGCAAACAAACAAGACATGATTCATATAGTGAAAACTTTGCACATCAAAGGATGAAAGCTCTTGGTCTAAATCCTTTTTCACCCACTGCTGACAGAGGCAGAGGAGTTTGACTCACTAATCTTCCTTACGTGCACTTTTTCCTAATGGGGTATTCCACCTAAAACTTATAAGAAGTGGGATTGCATCATGGAACACACCAATCTCTACTACACGTTCTGAAGCAGCAAAAAAGAAATAAAAATAAAAACATGATGAATCCATCCAAAGTGTTCTGTCTACATTGTTACAGTAGTTTCTCTCACACTGTGAACCCTTTTCAAATCCTGTCACTTGAACCTGTTTTTATTTTTTTCAACAAAATAATGTTAATCTGCAGTCACATGCTCCAGTAATATTACACTATCCCTTGTGCAAGGATGTAGGGATTTGAGGAGCTATGGGAGGCTATCATGAGAGGTTGCCTAGA